>NC_041395.2:321342031-321507031 GCF_900747795.2 Erpetoichthys calabaricus
AATTGTAATTGATGGTTTCATTCCTTTTTATTGTGCTATATAAATAAAATGTATTATTATAATTGTAATTGATGGTTTCATTCCTTTTTATTCCTTTTAACTGGCTGCAAAACAATGATGAGATACAAAGTGGGCCAACAGATAACCAACGTAGGGCAACCATTTTTATTCCAACCAATCTACCACTTAGCTGAAGAAGGGGCCTGAGTTGCCACGAAAGCCTCCATATTCTAATCTTTTTATTCGCAAACAATCGCAGCAAGTCCCTGATCTTCTTGCCCAACATGTGCCATTTGTATTCTTGTTATGCAACAAATCACTTTCTTTCCAAGTTTTTACTTATTTATATAATTTTAACAAATTACTGTGCTTTAACTAGAATTAATAGCTAGACGGCAAACTTATTTCAGTTCCTTTTCTACTTTCATTTATGTAGTGAGAAGTCAAGCAAAATGACCCCTTTTATTGGCTAACTAAAAAGATGACAATATGCAAGCTTTCAACTCAGGCCCCTTCGTCAGGCAAGATGTAATCATCTTGATTTCTAGCGTTAGTCACAACAAGCCATATACATAATTAAAACGGATTTTTTATAAAACCTAGCAAATCACTTCTGAATAATTCATTAACAACCATGAAGAAGGGGCCGGAGTTGCCTGGAAAGCTTGCATATTGTCATCTTTTTAGTTAGCCAATAAAAGGGGTCATTTTGCTTGACTTCTCACTACATTCATAATGGCTAACACGATACATCACCCAAGTACTACTTAGCTGTTAATGAATGTGTTTTCATTCTGCCACATCAGTTAATTCCACTTCTGATTTTCATTTTTCTGATATCACAGATCCAATTGTTTTGCAAACTTGAGTAGCTTAGCATTTGTCATATTTTGCTTTTCACGCATTTGAACTCTTTTAGGGCTCTTTTTGTCGACAGCAGGGGTTGAGGTTGGATGTTGACTGTAGTTGACATCCAGGGGCAGAGGGTAATAATCAGCTGTAGACCACGTTACGGGTAGACCCTCTTTGCTAGGAGGACTGTTAGAACCATTGACTTGACATCAAATCCCTGTGTGTGTGAGCAGCGTGGAGTAAAAAACGTCTAGAATGGCATCGACGTCGGGCAAAAGAGCAAAGTGAATGTGCAAAGCATAATACTCTGTGGGCATTGTTAATCTCTTTGCTTTTTGCATAGTATTGCTGAATCAGACTCTGACTTATTAAACTCCGATTTTGATGCAAGTGATCTGGAAATGAAAAAAGAAAGGCAAGGCAGGTAGCTGCTTCTTTTCCAGATAGTGCGTTACAGAATATAAATGGTTAGACAAACAGGAATGTAGTAAGTATGTAAGCAGTGTGACAGCCGATCTTAGAAAGCTAATGTTTAATGTTAAATACTTATAGTGTTTGCTTTGTATGCTTTTTAGAAAACTGAGTTTTTGGGGAAAATATTCAGACCTGCGAGAAAATGGAAATAAAAAATTAGCCCTGAAAGAGTTAATGAGAGGTGGGCTGCACATTGGTGGCAATGAGAACAGAGCTCATGTCTCAGGGGCTTCCTGCCTAAAGTTTGCATGTCCTCCCCATGTCCACGTGGGTTTCCTCCGGGTGCTCCAGATTCTTCCAAAGACATGCAGGTTGGGTGAACTGGCATTGCTAAGTTGGCTCTAATGTGTGTGTCTGTGTGTTTGTGTTCACCCTCTGATGGACGAGACGTGTCTTTCAAGTGTTTCTGCCTCACACCTGTTGCTTGCTGGGATAGGCTCTGGTTATCCAGGTGACCCTGCTCAAGATTAGTGGATCTGGAAAATTGATGGATGGAAAAATGAATGCATACTTAGGTGTAAATAGGTTTTCCTACCCATCTGTTAGTTGAATATGTATCTCATTGTTTAACATAACAATTAAAATAAAGGAAACACAGTATGCTCCATTAGCATTTTGTATTTGGTTACAGTGGCTGGAAAGAAAGTCCATAGCCACTGCGGCCCTCCAGGCACCGCGTTTGACCCCTGCCCTACTGTATCAGTATTAAATTAAATTAATTAAATTAAGTATTGTATCACTGTTAAATAATAATGATTATTTTTCTCAAACTGCCAGCATATCCCACATCCTGCACACCCCCTCCAAAGTCAAACCTTACAGCCCCTTTGTACCTATACATGGGTAATGCAAAACGCTTTGGATTCTTTTATTTTATAATCATAATAATAAAAATATATATCCCAACTCCTCTATAAGGAGGAAAAAGGTATCCACTCAGGAGAATTTTTCTAAATAAAGTTTAAATTAAGTTAAACCTTTTTGTTAAGAGTTTCTTTGCAGCCTTTGTCGATTTTTGCAAAGCGTTTGACTCAGTTGATCGAGCTGCCATGTGGGACGTCCTGAGGGTTTGCAGGATCCCCTCGAGGTTGCTGGATATCATGGCCGGCCTGTACACTGGTACTGTGAGTGCTGTGCAGAGTGGAAGCAGGACCTCTGCGCTTTTCCCAGTTGATTCTGGGGTTCATCAGGGGTGTGTTCTGCTCCTACTCTGTTCAATGCTTGTATGGACTGGGTGTTGGGCAAGGTCGTGGGGTCCAGCGGCTGTGGGGTGTCTGTTGGTGAAGAAAGATTCATGGATCTTGACTTTGCTAACGATGCTGTGATCTTTGCAAAGTCAATGGAGGTTCTGATCGAGGCGCTCCAGAGACTGAGTGAGGAGTCTGAGTGTCTGGGCTTGCGAATGTCCTGATAAAAACCAAAATGCCAGGCCTTTAATGACCTCTTGGGAACGGCCATCAGCAATGTGTCTGTTTGCAGAGAGAGTGTCGACCACATCAAGAGGTTTACTTACCTCGGCAGTGACATTCATGTCTCTGGTGACTCTTCCTATGAAGTCAGTAGACAGATTGAGAGAGCATGGGGGGGTCATGAGGTCACTGGAAAGGAGTGTGAGGCGCTCCCGATATCTGTGCAAAAGGACGAAATCCTATACCGTTGGTTTGACATTGTGTTGCTCATGGAGTCCTGAATGAGGCACATTACCTGCATTGTGAGGGAGCATCAGTTACGGCACCACAGCCATGTGGCGCACTTCCCCAAGGGTGATCCGGTCCATAAGATCCTCATTTTTGGGAACCCAAGTGGCTGGACCAGGCCAAGGGGTCGCCCACGTAACACCTGGCTATAGAGGGTCATTTCCGGAGGGTAGGACTGGACCGCGACCCCAACCGGGATCCCGAGCTCTTTCGACGTGTGGTGGGTGCAGCAACGTACTGTACCAGTGCATGCTCCCCAACTTGACTTGACTTGATGGGGGCAGAGAGGAGGCATCCTTTTCAAAGCAGCCATTTCTTTAGTCAGTCAGTGATTTTCTACTTAGTCCTGAACAGGATCGCAGAGGGGGGCTGGAGCCTATACAAGCCAGCATAGGGCACAAGTTAGGAATAACACCTGGACAGGGTACCAGTCCATCGCAGGGCACACACACAAACACAGAAACGGACTGATTCAGTGCCACCAGTTCACCTAACAATGCAAGTCTTTGGACTGTGGGAGGAAACCCACTTAGACACGGGGAGAACATGCAAACTCCACGCAAGGGAGGGACATGAACCCTCATCCCCTTACTGCAAACAAGCAGCACTACCACTGCACCACCATGCCACCTTCCCGTTTTTTGTTATTTTTTTCGGAATTAACAATAAAAAACATCCGCCAATAGCGTCCCTTGTTTCAATTCAAATGCGTCCCTTGTTTCAATTCAAATGGGCAAATCTACTGTGGAAGCACACGTACTGTAGACCGCAGACATCCACGAAGCAGTGAAAAATCCACGATATATATTCACATATGCTTACATTTAAAATCCGCGATGGAGTGAAGCCGCGAAACACGAAGCGCGATATAGCGAGGGATCACTGTATTTTGGACTTTTTTTTTATAATTAACAATTTATTTTTTAGTGTCATTAGTGTCATTATATTATACTAGGGGGTTCGCCCCCTGCTCAGTTTGTTTGCCAACCCCCCCGGTATGCGCTACGCGCCAGCCATTTTGTGTCTCTGCCGCTCGCATTGTTTAGAGGGGGGCTGAACGCACCCCAAGAAGGCGCCTCCTCCAAAACCTCCTCTTAAACGGTGATACAATGGGAAACAAATTTACCTCCTCTTTGCTCGATCAGCTGCCAGATTGCTGCTGCTGCCGTGTCACGTGATCTGCTTGTCGTGCGGCCCTTCAAACATTTTAAATGCCTGTACAGCAGCTGTCCTTTTGTCTCACTGCCTTGTCTCTACAACGTTCTACTTTGTCATCTACTCTTTGTCTTTTATTTCCGGCACTGGGGGTGGTTAAATCTGTTGGCACAAAGTCTCGTCTCGCGGGATGTGAGTTCTTGATATTTGTAGTTTATAATTTAAAAATGGAATAAGGATCTGAAAATCTAACAACATCACATTAAAGTTTGATAAATTCTGAAAAGAATGATACCAAACATATATACAGTATGTAGGTTTTAAAATAAGCCTGATTTAAAGCGTGACTAAAAACATGACATAAAAACGTCACATAAACTTGTTGCACTTTTAGGCTTAGGATTTTATATTTCTAGTGTACGTAGATTCTTTTAAAGCAGGCCCAGCCATGATTTTTTATGGTTGCTGTCCCAGTTGCCATCACATGATTTACATCGCATGGGATGGTGGTGCCGCGTTCCAAGCTTTATTTAAGATGGCAGTGCATAGACTTTGACTTCCTAGCTTTCAGATAAATACAAAAAAAAGACACAATTCATTTTTCTATATGTTTCTGGTTAGGGACAAAGACCTACAGTGTGTGTTTTGAACTTGTTGCAATTTTTGGCTGACATTTTGGTTTCTGGCCACTAAAGTTTTACTTTTCCAGTAACACATTTTTGGCCCATTTTTCTCACTTCTCTAATAAACCTCTTTGTGGGTAAGGGTGCTGATTCATAAAATACATGGAGTAACACGGAAAAAAAATATTATGTGATGTCTGTTGCTTACAGCTTTATGCATGGCTTTATCTGTTCAAAATGTTTTCACAGTAGAAAAGTTGAAACGTGAGGAACTTTAGCAAGAAGCAGACAAAAATGAAACCATATTGACAAGGAGCTTACTTTTCTATTGCTGAAACGTGTTTGGTATCAAATTTCCCTTTGGTGAGCAGCTCTGGTGTGATCCGTCCTTCAAAGAGAAGGCCTTCTTTGGCCATTTTGACGAGGATGAGCCTCACAAGCTCCCCCATGTACATGCCGCTGACCATCTTTTCAAACCTGCATATCAAAAAAAAGAAAAAAGTCGTTATTCATGTGTCAGACAACTGAAAACATCTAAGGTGTCCTGCCAGTAATTTGTAACATTATGTATAGCGTGTAACAAGACCACTAGGGGGCGTACCAGCCTCAGACAGACACTAGAGGCATACTTATAAAAACTCAAGTTATTCTCTTTTTCTTCGCCCTTCCCCATTCCCACAGGCACAACACAGTCCCAATAAGCACAATAGCACACTCTACTTATAATAAATCTTCTCTTCTCCTCCACTCCTCTCTGGCAAGCTTTGTCTCCCTCCTCCTGACTCTGGTGCCCAGAGGGGTGGCTGCTGGCTCCTTTTATAACCCACCCAGAAGTGCTCCAGGTGTTTGATGACCCATTTCCGGCTGCACTTCCGGGTGTGGTGGAACAGCTGCCCACACGGACTCAGGAACAACTGCAGTGCCCCCTGGTGGCACCCCTGGATCCCAACAGGGTTGTAGAGAACTCCAGAACTCCTGCGGGAATCCGAGGCACCACTGCGACCCAGGGGGGCTGCCATCTAGCGTCCTGGGGGAGGTACTGATCAGTCTATGCCTGTTCCCTCAGACCATATAAAGAAGAGGCGTCGTGGCTGGTCAAGGGCCCTGGCCATCTGCCACAAGTGAAATCTAAATCTTTCCTTGCACAATTAACCAAAGGCCTTTCTTTACATATGCAAACCTGAAATTACGGCAGACGTTTGCCATGAAGCAATGCCTGATTGAGAGAC
The DNA here is from genome assembly GCF_900747795.2 of Erpetoichthys calabaricus. Taxonomy (NCBI): domain Eukaryota; kingdom Metazoa; phylum Chordata; class Cladistia; order Polypteriformes; family Polypteridae; genus Erpetoichthys; species Erpetoichthys calabaricus. Next base: position 321,348,062 of record NC_041395.2, read on the forward strand.
ACTGGTGTGATTTTATCCCTAAGCTGATTTGCTATGAAAATAATGACTTATTAGGGTTAAGGTTATAATGACTTATGAAAAAGTTCAGAAATAATGAAATGACATATGCTATACTTTTGTACATATTTTACATGCACTGGTAAGTCAACATTCTAAAAGAAAGATTTTGACCTCTAATCACAAAATCATTGTTTAACCTTCTGAAGGCTTCAGGTCTACACCCAGGCCTCCAGCCACACATGCTGCTCATTCAATACTTGCACGGCTCTTACAGCTGCTTCCCTGGGTTGAGAGATCCTCGGTCAATTTCTCTGTCAAACTCGGTGCGGATGTCCTCCAGTGATCCATCATCGCCAAATGCACCCCACTCGGTGTTAATGCACATGCGGCCCTCGTCCCCCTCCACCAGGTCAATGTGTCGCAGCTCCTCCATGTAGCAGGCGTTAGTGCCAGTACCTTTTCAGAACACAAAAGAATTGGTTTGCAAAAAGTGGAGAAAGGATGTACCGTATATACTTGCGGATAAGTTGTCCCGCGGATAAGTCGGGGCTTGATTTTATCGTATAACTTCTGGTATTTTATAATGTCGGTCGTACAAGTCGAATGCGGAAAACTCCCGCTATTAGTCCAAGAGATTATGATATGCTAACGCCCACCTGAGAAAGTAACCAAGGAGCACACGGCCTATTTCTATGTATTGTGCCTATGTGACCACACGGTAATACCCGAACTATTCTGAAGCGATGTTTGCACTGATTTATGTTTTTTGTATCTCACACCCTCATACACCTTTATCGTAAGAGCATCCATTATCTACGATGGAGCGTTCGATCAGAAGAAAATATGAGGCTGGTTTTAAATTAAACGTCGTTGAAGTAGCGAAAGAAATTGGTAATTGCGCTGCTGCAATAAAATTAGATGCGTCTGAGAAACTGATGTGAGACTGGAGAAGGCAAGAAGATGTAAAAAAAAAAAATGTGTCGCATTTTTAAACGGGCGTATAAGTCGGGGTCTGATTTTATGATTGATTTTTCAGGTTTCAAGACACGACTTATACGCGAGTATACGAGGTGTGATCAAAAAATACGGTGATTGTTTATAAAACAAATGTTTATTGCAGCATAAGATTTACAACTACTAGTTCCCTTCAAAATACTCTCCTCCACTTCGATTGCACTTATGCCAACGCTCCTGCTATGCCAACGCTCCTGCCACTTCACGAAGCAGTTCTGGAAGTTTTCTTTCGAGAGTGTCTTCAGTTGGGCTGTCGTGGTTGTCTGGATGTCCTCAATGGATTGAAATTATTTGCCTTTCATGGTCATTTTCTATTTAAGGAACAGCCAGAAGTTACACAGTGCCAGATCCGGCAAATAAGGTGCATGCGGACACAGCGTGATGTTTTTATTCGACAGAAATTGTCATACTAGAAGGGTTGTGTGACAAGGAGCATTGTCATGATGAAGAATGAAACTGTTTCAACATTTTCCTCGGTTATTGATGTTGAAGGACGTCCTGATCTTTTCTCGTCTTCAACCGAATCAGATCCATTACGAAATCGATCAAACCACTTGTAAACAGTCTTAATTGTCGGTGCTGAGTCACCATAAACCGATTTTAATATCTGATGGGGTTCCTGAGCTTTTTGCAATTTGAAACAAAATTTCGTGTTAATGCATTGCTCGATATCCATTATTAACGACAAACTTGAAAAACACACTTGAACTCAACAAACGACTGACAGGATCAAAGAAGCTGAAACTCATCACAAACTCGGCTCTAGGATGGACCTGTCAGAACCGGCATTGAGTTGTTTGGCGTTGCTCTTGGATGGTGCTCTTCATCAACATTTACCGTACTTTTTTATACTTACTCGTATACTTGTGGATAAGTTCTCCCGGGGGTAAGTCGGGACTTGAATTTTTGGTATTTTATAATGTTGGTCGTATAAGTCGAACACAGAAAACTCTATTGGTCCAAGAGTTTATGATACGCTAACACCCACCTGAGAGAGTAACCATGGAGGGAGCACACTGCCTTTTTTTCTATGTGGGTGCAGCAATGCGCTGTATCAGCGTGTGCTCCTAACTCCTCTCTCTCTCTGTTGTGCCTACGTGTCCACACGGTATACCCAAACTGTTCCGAAGTGACGTTTGCACTGATTTATATGCTTTGTATCTCACACCCTCATACGCCTTTATCATAAGAGCATTCCTTATCTATGATGGAGCGCTCGATCAGAAGAAAATATGAAGCTGGTTTTAAATTAAACGTCATTGAAGTAGTGAAAGAAATTGGTAACCGCGCTGCTGCAACAAAATTTGATACGTCTGAGAAACTGATGTGAGATTGGAGGAGACAAGAAGATGTAAAAAAAAATGTGTCGCATTTTTGAACGGGCGTATAAGTCGGGGTCTGATTTTATGATCGATTTTTCGGGTTTCAAGACGTGAGTATATACGGTACTTGCTAATCTCTGTAGTTAACAGCATGAAGAGGCCTGTAATGGCTGGGGTCGGATTGCAAAACAAAATCATGAAAAAAAAGAGACAGGCAATATGATAGCTTGTGTCTGCTTCAGTTACAGGAGTCTGTCTGTGTCCCCAAGTTCTAATTAAGTCAGACATTTGTAGTGAAAATATATCACCACATTGGGCATTGGTCTTAAAAACTTTAAAGGTCCCTTTGAATTAACGTGTTGAGTGACTTATGAACTCTACCATATTCAGCATGGTTTTACTAAGTGAAATTCGGTTCTTTAATCCACTTCAGTTCAGTAGCAGTTACTATATGGTGAGAAAGCCACACTCTCTATTCGTTGTTGCCCTGTCTGCTGTAAAGACTGGGCTTCTTGACTACATAGTTGTCTGCATAAACCCTCGCTTTGATACATCTCAGGTTAACATACAAAACTGGGGCCCAGACTGTGATGTCAGGCCACAGTAGCTTCTCTTGACTGAGAAATCTACTCACCAATAATGATGCCAACTTCACAACGCTGATCATCAAACCCACATGTCATCATTGTTCCCACCGTGTCATTGACAACAGCCATAATATCTGCATCATAATCCTATGAGAAGAACATAACAATACTGAAGTTACGTCACTGAGCAGTTCCTACAACTCAGATGTGCTTGGGAGATCTATGGTACACTACACACAATCGCCAGATATTGCTGGAAGAAAATGTGCACTAGCAAATCTGGAGTGCATAGAGATGCCTTATTCACTGATAAGTCAACATTCTCTACAAGAAAGCCATATGTCCCAAAAAAATAAAATAAAATCGCTTACTCCTCTCTTTTTGATGGCTTTGTTTAGCAGCTTAACCACATCTGCTCCTTCCACACCACTTGCTTTGAAGCGCTTAGTCCAGGTAATTAGAATCCCCTGGGAAGGAAAGAATTAAAACAGTACAGATTAACAACAGCGGGCAATCCTGTTCATACAACTTGAGTGGCGGTGACACAATCCTCCTACTCTGAAGAGACTAACACTAGTGACTAGTGACAAAGAGCTGACATGAAACTACGAAAAAAAAAACTAAAACACAAATTACCGTATATACTCGCGGATAAGTTCTCCTGTGGATAAGTCGGGTATTGATTTTATCGTATAATTTCTGGCATTTTATAATGTCGGTTGTGTAAGTCAAATGGAGAAAACTCACGCTATTGGTCCAAGAGATTATGATATGCTAACGGCCACCTGAGAGAGTAACCACAGAGGGAGCACACTGTGGGTGTGGCAATGCGCTGTATCAGGGTGTGCTCCTAACCCCCTCTCTCTATTGTGCCAACGTGACTGCGCGGTAAAATGTTTGCACTGATTTGTGTCTTTTGTATCTCACACCCTCATACACCTTTATTGTAAGAGCATCCCTTATCTACGATGGAGCGTTCGATCAGTTGGTTTTAAACTAAAAGTCACTGAAGTGGTGAAAGAAATTGGCAACTGCGCTGCTGCAACAAAATTCGATGTGTCTGAGAAACTGGTGTGAGATTGGAGGAGGCAAGAAGATGCAAAAAAAAAAAAGTGTCACATTTTTGAACGAAAAGTCGGGGTCTGACTTTATGATCCATTTTTCGGGTTTCAAGACCCAACTTATATGTGAGTAGATACTGTAAACTGATTGATGAGCAGTTGAAAAAAAAAAATTAAGAATCGCACAGTCATCATTGCCTGCATCTCAAAAGTAAGCTTGTACTGCACAATTCTATGTTATATGCATTCACAATCATGTGAAAGAGTAAGTACAACCCATGTAATATTTTTTCTTTTTTAAAATTTTTGGACATAACAACATTTGATTGTCTGTGAAGTTCAGCCCAAGAGCAATATGCAAGATGCTGAAAGAAGTTTCTAAGAACCCCAGAGTCTCATCCCGGGAACTACAGGTAACTCTTGCCACTGCTGATTTCAAAATGCACGAGTCTACCATTAGGATGAGGCTGCAAAAATTAGATCATCAAGGGAGGTGTGCCAGAAGGAAATCTTTAGTGTCCAGAAAGAAGATCAGGTCAAGACTAAAGTTAGCCCATGAACATCTAGGCACAAACACATAAACACTATTTCCGCATTATATAAAATCTTATTAGAGTCCCTACCTTTCAAAGATCCAAGCGGACATTGGGAAGAAGATCTCTTAATCAATATATCAGAAAAGGAGTGGAAGGTAGCAAAGCAGAGAATTCACTCGAGTTCTATATGCGCAAAGCATAGAATTATTCAACTAAAAATTATGTATCGAGCTCATCTGTCTCGCTTAAAACTGTCCAAAATGTTTCCAGGGCAAGATCCAACCTGCGAACGCTGCAACCAAGCTCCTGCCTCACTGGGTCACATGTTCTGGGCCTGCACTAAACTAACATCATTTTGGACAAAAATGTTTAAGTGCCTTTCAGACAGCCTTGGGGTCACAATCCCTCCTAACCCATTAACAGCTGTGTTTGGTGTTCTTCCAGATGGACTTGAATTGGAGAAGGACAAGCAAACGGTGATTGCATTCACCACACTTTTGGCACGCAGATTTATTTTGTTAAATTGGAAGAATCCTAATTCTCCTCTTATAAGTCAGTGGGAAACCGATGTTTTATATTAGATAGATAGATAGATAGATAGATAGATAGATAGATAGATAGATAGATAGATAGACAGACAGACAGACAGACAGACAGACAGACAGACAGACAGACAGACAGACAGACAGACAGACAGATAGATAGATAGATAGATAGATAGATAGATAGATAGATACTTTATTATTTCAAATTGGAAAAATTCAAATTCTCAGTTAGAGGATCTGTACAAAATTTTTTCAAAACCTGGCAGGATTTAATCAATATTATTTTAGAATAAGAGAAATAACTATCACCGCATTTAATTCCCTTCTCCATCTCTTATTTACATAAATATTTACTTCTCCCTTTCTTTTGTTTAATGTTGCCTTATTAAAAAGCCCTAAGCAATTTTCCTTTAGCTAAGCTCTCCTTCTCAGGGGTGGGGTTTGATTTGTCTTCAATTTTGTTGGGTTATAAATTGATCTGTTTGTATGGAATGATTACAATGAAAATTAATAAAATAAAAATATAAAAAAAAAAAAATAATAAAATAAACACCACCACCTCCATCTTGAGTCAGTCTAGCCGTAGAATCACGTCTCGAAAGACTCAGATGGATGTTAAATCGCTTGTGTTGTTCTTCTGACAACAATTACCGTATATGGAAATTACAGCTAGTGCCCCAACCCTTTAAGATCTCTCATTGTCTTTTGTTACACAACATAACATTATATATAGTCAAAGCCATTCCAATAATGACACAGAACATTAAAACAAGAAATGCAGTCCATTTGGGGACTTCAGAGACAATGGGAAAAGAGTGAATATGGGGATAGGGTTTGACATAGGGTTTGACAAATGATCCTGGGTAATCACAAAGTTGTCAATCTATTAATTTAAGAAAGAAGGCACTGACATTTTGTGTGGAACGTTTTAGAAGACGTTACCTCATCCAACTTGCTCTGCCTGCAGGGGAATGAGAAGGTGAATCCAACAGGAAGCTTCTTGTCTTTAATCTTACGTTTTTCCATGAAGTCTCCAAGGCATTCAGCAACATGATCAAAAAGCTAAAAAAAGGAGCAAATGTCTGAGAAACATCATACATATACAACACATAATACATAAATCTTGTATATTAACACAACTACAATGTGATGTAAAAACATCCATCCATCCATCCATTTTCCAACCCACTGAATCCGAACACAGGGTCACGGGGGTCTGCTGGAGCCAATCCCAGCCAACACAGGGCACAAGGCAGGAACCAATCCCGGGCAGGGTGCCAACCCACCGCAGGACACACACAAACACACCCACACCAAGCACACACTAGGGCCAATTTAGAATCACCAATCCACCTCACCTGCATGTCTTTGGACTGTGGGAGGAAACTGGAGTGCCCACAGGAAACCCACGCAGACACGGGGAGAACATGCAAACTCCACGCAGGGAGGACCCGGGAAGCGAACCCGGGTCTCCTAACTGCGAGGCAGCAGTGCTACCACTGCGCCACCATGCCTCGTGATGTAAAAATATCAAACAAAAAATGATTTTATTATAAGATGTACAAAATAGATGAATAAAGAAAGTAAACAAAATACAATCAATTGTCGGCCCTACTGGGCCTGGCTACACAATAAGTTAAGCCCCTAGCCAGCCAGCTCAGCTGGAATGTTTCCTTGCTCACCTCAAAAGCACTACCTGTCACCTTTTTTTCTCTCTTTCCCAATTATTTTTCCATATTACCTTCATTTCAGTCCATCTTTACATCTGCGTGTCACCTGATTCAAGATTCAATGAGGACTAGCTGGGAGCGGCCATACATTTCAGGACTACTGAGATAATAGGAGCAAAAATATGTCAAATTAATTAAATTAAGTAGGTTTGAGAATATATGCATATTTGTGAGAATATTTCTGAATCTTTGAGAATATTTTTGAATATTTTTAGCATGTTTAGAGATGCACAGTCTCAGGGGATTCATTTGATTAAAAGTTGTGACCAAGTGATAAAAAAGAAGTACACCTGGACTCATGCAAAAAAAGGAGCAGGCAAACCAAAACCAAAGGGATAAGCAAAAGTCGTAAGTCAGAGTTCAAAAGTAAGCTGAAAAACGTGGAGCTAAAGCCTACTTGAAAAAAAACTGACTAACGTGGATTCGTTAACGATAGTAAAGGTTACAAGAGTAGTGAACTCTGCCCTATTTATAGCACAAGTGCAAAGAAAACGGTCAGCCACTGTGCCACAAACGCCTGATTGATGGAGTGTTGCTGAGTTGGTCATCCTTCTCCTTCTGAAGCTCAGTTAGAGTGACCTTTGGGTTTTCAGTCACCTCCCCAACCAAGGCCCTTTTTCGACTGGTTACTTAGTTTGGCCAAATGGCCATCTCTAGGAAAAGTCCTGATGGTTCCAAACTTCCTCCATTTCAAAATGGTTGAGGCCACCATGCTCTTGACATCAATCAAAGCTTTAGAAATGGTTTCATCCCCTCGCCCTAATCCCTAGTTCCTTGGATTTCATGGCTGGGTTTATTCCTGACCTGCATTGTGAATTTTGGACCCTGCTATACACAGGTGTGTGCCTCTTTAAACGATGTCCAATCAACCTGATTTGCCACAGGTGGACCCCAATCTAGTTTTAGACACATCTCAAGGAGAGTTAAAGCAAACAGGATGCATCTGACCACAATTTGGAATGCTACCACGAAGGGTCTGAGTATTTCTATAAATGAAAGATTTCAGTTTTTGATTTTTAATAAATTTGTAAACTGTTCTGAAAGCATGTTTTCACTTTATCATTATGGGCTATTGAGTGTAGATTGATAGGCAAGATGGCAAATGTATCCATTTTAATTTAAATTTGCAATACAGTAGACCCCCGCAAAGTTGCGTTTCAGAGTTTGCAGCCTCAGTTGTTTGCGGATTTTTCCTTAGAATCTAACTAATAAATGTTAGTGGAAACCACAAATATCCTCCGCAATTTTTTATGGCTTTTTTCGTGGCAATACTGTACTGCAGAGAGAACGCATAGCAACCATAGAGGAAAAGGCGGCTTGTGATGGTGAAAGTAGCCAATCCGAGAGTGTTATTCATTTCTCCTTACTGCTGATTGACTGCTGCTCTGTGACGCATCTCCGGCTGAGCGTTCTCGTGTTCTCTGTTCTGTTCTTCTTAAAGCCTCAAGATGCCACCGAAACACCCTGCTCCTTCTAAGGCTTCTGGCAATGAGCCTAAGCACCAGAAGAAGTTTAAGACAGAAGAAGGTTGAACTACTGGATTTGCTCCGGGAACTAAAAAGTTATGCAGCAGTAGCACGCCATTATGGCATCAACGAAAGCACCGTACGCTACATAAAGAAGAGTTGCTAAAGATGATTGAAGCATGGGATCCCTATATGGTTCAGGCTCTCAAAGTTAATAATGGCATTGATGCTGCCATTCAGACATATTAAACCCTCCTCGCCACCATGAAGAAACAATGACAGCAACTTCCCATCACAAAGTTTCTCAAACCTATGAAGAAAAGCCAGCACGAAACCCCACCAGAAGAAGACCAGTCCGAAGATACGACTCCTCCTGAAGCGCCTGAAGAAGAGGCGCCACCTGAGGAGCCGTAAATCCTCTGTATTGTACTGCAGAGCTAATTTATCATCATCATCATCAATATCATTCATTATTGGTGAGTACCCGTACATTTTACTGTATTTTTTATTAAATTAAATTATCACGTATTTATCCTACTTATAACAAAGAAAACGACAGGGCATACCAAAGTAAGCGCGCTTGCATGAATTACAGTACATATAGCGGTAACATCGGTATTTTACCTTCTAGCACTGCGGGAGACATAGCAGTACAGTACTGTACAGTATACGGGTTTACCGTTACATTCTTTTCTTTTTAGGTAATGTATTAAACTGAGTTTGAAATGAAACTGAAGTGTTTTGGGGGCATATTTAGGGTTTAAACTATAAAAATAGGCATTTTTTTAATCAAATCCAAAATTTGCGGTTTTTCAGAATTCACGGGTGCTCTAGGAACGTAACCCCCGCGAATTTCGAGGGTGTACTGTACCAAAAAGTGTGCAGAAAGTTTGAATACTACTATACGTGTAAAACACTAATAATATTACAATGAGAATGAAAGCAAATCTCCAGGTTGTGTAGTTTCATTATTGGCACTCGTCTTGGCCTAAGCCATCCATCCAACAATTCAGAAAAGAATGTCAAGGTGTAATTCTGATAGCCTTACAGGAGGCACAGAACCCAAGAAACGATAAATATAGTGTGGCAAAGGCGCTATATAGGCGTCAACCTGACAGAGACTGACAACTGAGGCACGTAAAAATGAAACAAAAAGATTTTATTGTCTTCAGCCGTGGGGCATGTCTTCCCCGTGTCCCACAGGTCCTACACAGTCCCCAAAACACACAAAAGAAAACCACCAACATACTCCTCTTCCTCCACTCCTCCCAGGCAGCTTTGTCCTCCCGACTCTGGCACCTTGACTAGTGGCTGCAGGCTCCTCTTATAGCCCACCTGGAAGTGCTTCAGGTGATAATTAAACTAATTCAGGCTGCACTTCCGGGTGTGGCTGCATTGCCGCCCAGACGGGCTCAGGAAGTCGTGCAGCTCCCCCTGGCGATGGTCACGGAGCCCAACAGGGATGAGCTCCGGTGTTCCAGAATGGTGGCCCCAAGGCAACGCAGGGGGGCTGCCACCAAGTGTTCTGGGGGGGGAAATAAGCCTCCCATGGCTGCTCCCCCAGATTCAGTGCCAAAGGGGCATCCCGGCCAGGTGTGGGGGCCCGGCGTCCACCACAATAGACAAGAGGAGAAAAAGAAACCCCCTAGAATGCTTCAGGCGCTTTTCACAGAGTTTCAGAAAGAATAGCAGGGTACTGTATATGTAACACTGGATAAAAATATTTTCTGCATTGAACACAAAAACAGATAAACAGAGGATATACAAAGCATTAAATAGAATAAAAGATAATAAGCCAGAGTAAAATACTAAATTCAATACTAGAAGAAAAGCCTAGCAAATAACCACTTTTGTGATATAACACACAAACCAATTTCCCTGAGCATCTGAACAGAGAGGTAAACTGAAAGTGGGGCAGAATGTCAGGTTAAGTTAAAAGCCTTCCTAAGCAGATGAATTTTAAGTTGTTTTTCAAAAGAATGAATCAAGTCAGCTGATCTTATTAATCTTGGGAGGTCATTCCAAAGTCTGGGCGCTATGCAGCTTGAGGCCCTGTCACCCATACAGTGCAGGTTAGCATGAGGCACAATAAGATCAGTCATCATCTGGAACGAGATATGAGGATCCACTAGGAGTATTGTAGCCACAACACCTGAAGAAGGTCATTTAAAACACAGAACTGGACCCAAACCTAAAGTGGTCAAAGGATTTCTGTCAGGATGGCCACAGCAGATTAATTACAGAACTTATTCGAGTGCTGTCCTGGGACTTTATTCAAGCATGGGAGATAAATGACTGTTACCTGCAGACCTCCCTCTCGGTGACAAAAGTAGGGAGGTGAGTGGCATTAAAGGTGACAGGCAGGGATGAATTGTGGCCAACAGCCAAACTACATGCACTTCAGAAGAGGCCATCCACTTGAAGCTAAGCCTGTTCAGGCCCAGCCAGTACTTAGGTGAGAGACCATCTAGGAAAAGCTTGGGTTGCTGCTGGAGGAGGTGTTGGTGAGGCCAGCAGGGTGCGCTTACCCTGTGGTCTGAATGTGGATCGCAGTCCCCCAGTGCAGTGATGGGGACACTGTGATGTAAAAATGGCACCATGGTGTGGATGAGATGTAAAAACTAAGGACCTGACTCTCTGTGGTCATAAAAGATCCCTGGGCATCCTTCATAAAGAGTAGGGTGTATCCCGATGTCCTGGCTAAACTGCCCATGACGGCCTTGTCATTCTGGCCCCCTAATTACCCCCTGTCACTAATTAATTATCTCACTCACCCCTCCACCCCCTAACAGCTCATGTGTGGTGAAGGTACTGGTGCAAATATGGCTGCCATTGCATCAAACAGGTGGATGCTGCACATTAGTGGTGGTTGAAATGGCTCGCCACTCACTAAAGTGCTTTGAATTGTGAGAAATGCACAACATAAATGTAAAGAATTATTATTATAATAATTATTACTTTATTATTACTATTATTAGTTTTATTTATTTGCTTATAGAGAAATGAGCTAGCAGTTAGTTTTTCAGTCTTTTGTGCATTTGTATTACCTTAAGAAATTCCTTAATGTTCTGATTTGCTAATACATTTTATTTGAAAAAAAGAAAAGAAAAAGAAGACAAAGTACTAGCCTATGTTTAATTCAGTGGTTCTCAAACTGTGGGGGGGGGGGGGGCGCGAAGTAACAAAAAGGGGGGGTGCAAAGATGTGAAAAAAGAAAACAAGAATCGAAAATATGAAAAATACATCTATTGAAACCAAAAAAAATTAACTTAAACTACATTCTGATATTAGAAAAATAAATATACAGTTAGATAAATGTTGATAAAAGTTAAGTGGGTATAATAAAATATGCATCTATGATATATCATGTCACACACGTGTGCATGGGAGGCAGCTAAAGGGCTTGAGTGACAGCAGTTCTGAGACATGCCGGAAGGTGGCAGAGTGCACTGACTCTTTTTTTCTCTTGCCTGCAGACCATTCCAGGGAGATTCCACCTGGCTCTCGTGACATCATTTCCGGGACCGAGCCAATGGAAGGAGACCTTACTGGCCCCGGCCCCTCTGACATCACGTCCGGGCTCGAACCAATGGAGAACGAACACGACCCTGATCCTTATGACCTCACTTCCTGTCTTCCCCTTTAAAACCCTGCCCTTTTTCCTAATTCCTCAGTCTTGTCTTGGACTCAATTGTATGCACATCAGTGCTGTTTATTTCATAAAAACAACTTTGCAGCCAGGATACCAGATTATACGGGTGGCTGCCCCAAACCTTTATCTGAGTATGTCTCATTTGTATGACAATCATTAATTAAAAAAGAACAAATTGGTATTAGTGGGCTCCTTTCAAAAAAATGTTAGGGGGGCGCGATTAAAACTGTTATGAAAACTTGGGTCGCAAATACTTGAAGGTTGAGATACGCTGGTTTAGTTATTCAGAATCCTGGGCACTGGTTGTAGTTTGCACTATACCAAGGTGTTAATGTTGTGCAGGGTCCTAAATTGGCAATACAGAAACTTACCTTGGTTTGGGTTTAAGAACAATAAAGAATTCAGAAAGCTCCGATCAAAAAATCTTAAAAATAAAAATACTGCAAAACCAGTCTGAATGTTTCTCCTCTACCTCCACCTTCATACCAATTTCTGGACACCACAAATGGCCTTCCCAGGTAACAAGGATTAACCAAGTGAGATAAGCAGCGTGTACCAGGACAGAGAGAGGGCACATACCTGCGTCCCACTGCCATGGATGATATCTTCTGGTGTCTCATAGATTTGGCTTTCCATCTGCACCGTCTGCCTCTTCTCATGAGAAACCTTTACCCGCAGAATTCGAAAATTCGATCCTCCCAAATCCAAAGCAATGAAATCTCCCTTTTCTGCAACGAAAGAAAGCTTACACAATTAGTTCATGTATTTCAGTGTGACATGTGTCATAGAAGACTTTCAGATCTGCAAGATGTTAAGCCTTTCAAACTTTCCATTTTTTATCTCTTAACTTTTATCCAAGCTTGAGAAGACAAACTGAGGAATGTGTTTTGTAGTGATGATTGAGAAACATGTTTAGTCTCATGATTTCATGGAGCAAGGAGGTCAAAAAGTTGCAAGACACCCGTCAAATATTGCACAGATGAAAGAATTCTGCATGGAGGAGCAGGACACAATTTCTACCAGTCAATTAAAAAGACTGTTTGACAGTTATAGGAAACACCTACATCAGAGTGTTTCTGCCAAAGGGGGGCAATGCCAGTTGCTAGAGCCAAGGGTGTATGTACATCTTCCATAGACGGAAATGGCATATCTGTTCATTTTTTGCCTGAATAAATTATTGCAAAGTCATTTTTTTCCCCAATTACATCACCTTTATCTATAGATTCATTTTAAATGAACAGCAAGTCTTGATATGTCCATATGTGTTTAAAAAGAACACATACAGTGCATCCGGAAAGTATTCACAGCACATCACTTTTTCCACATTTTGTTATGTTACAGCCTTATTCCATAATCGATTAAATTCATTTTTCTCCTCAGAATTCTACACACAACACCCCATAATGACAATGTGAAAAAAGTTTACTTGAGGTTTTTGCAAATTTATTAAAAATAAAAAAATCAAAATTGAGCTCAGGTGCATCCTGTTTCCCCTGATCATCCTTGAGATGTTTCTGCAGCTAAATTAGAGTCCACCTGTGGTAAATTCAGTTGATTGGACATGATTTGGAAAGGCACACACCTGTCTATAGAAGGTCCCACAGTTGACAGTTCATGTCAGAGCACAAACCAAGCATGAAGTCAAAGGAATTGTCTGTAGACCTCCGAGACAGGATTGTCTCAAGGCACATATCTGGGGAAGGTTACAGAAACATTTCTGCTAATTTGAAGGACCCAATGAGCACAGTGGCCTCCATCATCCGTAAGTGGAAGAAGTTCGAAACCACCAGGACTCTTCCTAGAGCTGGACAGCCAGCTAAACTGAGCGATCAGGGGAGAAGGGCCTTAGTTAGCGAGGTGACCAAGAACCTGATGGTCACTCTGTCAGAGCTCCAGAGGTCCTCTGTGGAGAGAGGAGAACCTTCCAGAAGGACAACCATCTCTGCAGCAATCCACCAATCAGGCCTGTATGGTAGAGTGGCCAGACGGAAGCCACTCCTTAGCAAAAGGCACATGGTCGCCCACATGGAGTTTGCCAAAAGGCATCTAAAGGACTCTCAGACCATGAGAAAGAAAATTCTCTGGTCTGATGAGACAAAGATTGAACTCTTTTGTTTGAATGCTAGGCGTCACATTTGGAGGAAACCTGGCACCATCCCTACAGTGAAGCATGGTGGTGGCAGCATCATGCTGTGGGGATGTTTTTCAGCGGCAGGAACTGGGAGACTAGTCAGGATAAAGGGAAAGATGACTGCAGCAATGTACAGAGACATCCTGGATGAAAACCTGCTCCAGAGCGCTCTTGACCTCAGACTGGGGCGACGGTTCATCTTTCAGCAGGACAACAACCCTAAGTACACAGCCAAGATATCAAAGGAGTGGCTTCAGGACAGCTCTGTGAATGTCCTTGAGTGGCCCAGACAGAGCCCAGACTTGAATCCGATTGAACATCTCTGGAGAGATCTTAAAATGGCTGTGCACCGACGCTTCCCATCCAACCTGATGGAGCTTGAGAGGTGCTGCAAAGAGGAATGGGCGAAACTGGCCAAGGATAGGTGTGCCAAGCTTGTGGCATCATATTCAACAAGACTTGAGGCTGTAATTGCTGCCAAAGGTGCATCGACAAAGTATTGAGCAAAGGCTGTGAATACTTATGTACATGGGATTTCTCAGTTTTTTTATTTTTAATAAATTTGCAAAAACCTCAAGTAAACTTTTCTCACGTTGTCATTATGGGGTGTTGTGTGCAGAATTCTGAGGAAAAAAATGAATTTAATCCATTTTGGAATAAGGCTGTAACATAACAAAATGTGGAAAAAGTGATGCGCTGTGAATACTTTCTGGATGCACTGTATTTCATGGGGTGTACTTAATTTCTCACATGACTGGAAGGCCATTGGATGTAGTTCTAGGAGTAAGGATACAGGATGGAGTATAAACCCCACGTTAGTCAGTTGTCCAGGGTCAAAAGCTGGACTGGCAGGAAGGTAATGTGGCTGGTCCTTGATGTGAGAGCAGGTAGAATGTGGAGGGGAGTGAGAGTGAGACAATACACTTCATTAGTGATGTGGCCGGGGGCAAGAATGACAGGTCATGCAAAGGAAAAAGTTAGGACGCCAACTGTGTCGTCCAATTCAATCAATAGAAAGTCCAACAAAAGGGAACGTCTCTTCTAACCCTTAGGTAAGGAGCACATGCTGATACAGCGCATTGCTGCACCCACCACATTACAAACCAACTCAGGATCCCAGATTAGGACCTGAGTGCAGCCATGCAACGAGTGGCATCTCAGCACTACACCAGTTCAGATGGATTGGAACAGCATGAGGTTTTTTTATGGTGGCTGGAGTGCCACTTCTGCCACCAGCCCTTCAACCTGCTGGATGCAGATTAACATCATACCCAGGATGGAGCAATTGCAGGTTAAGGACCTTGATCAAGGGCCCAACAAAGTAGAGTCACTTTTGGCATTTACGGGATTCGAACCGGCAACCTTCCGATTGCCAGCGCAGATCCCTAGCCTCAGAGCCACCACTCCGTCCTTTAGGTAAGATGAAAATAAAATCGATTTGGCTCTTAGCTGCAGAATTTGGGGCCAATCACAGGAGCTCCGTTTGGCGGGTGTTAGTCTCTTTCTAGGCAGCCGAGGACTCTTTTACCTGATGAACCGGAGGGGCGGGGCTAAGTGCCCTCAGTGGGCGGTTTCTCGATGCTATGGGGAGAGGGGAAGACAATGTTAGCGACAGTGCCCCTTCTCGCCCTGACGGGATACTATGTACATTGACTGAGCTCCTGAGGAGACCCTTTGACAAGCATGGATGTCAGTGGCTAACTGGACCAGCAGCCTCACTGGGTACACAAGAACTGAACTCCTCTGTAGTGAGGCCCAGAGAAGCAGAAGGATTTTGTTTCTTATTTCCATCCATCCATTTTCCAACTTGCTGAATCTGAACACAGGTTTTTTATTTATTTGCTAGATATTTTATTTTTATTAAAGATTGTGTACTTAATTTTTCATAGGACTGAAAGGCCATTAGATGTAGTTCTAGGAGTAAGGCAACAGGATGGGGTATAAACCCCATGTTAGTCAGCTGCCCAGGGTCAAAAGCTGGACTGGCAGAAAGGTAATGTGGCTGGTCCTTGAGGTGAGAGCAGGTAGAATGTATTAGAAGAGGTGCTCCCATTATTAAATGTTAATTAAGTTGTGCTAAACTGATCGTGTTGAATGCGTTTACCATGAAAGGCACATTGCAAAATAACAATTGGCTTACTTGAGGTGTATGGCGCACTGAACTGTTCACCATAATATAATTCAGAAAAAAATATATAAAACTGTTTAAATCCATTTGTTGACATGCAGTACTTCACTTCATGAGTGACATCTTATATTTAGAACTACCAGTCCGGTTCATCCCTAGAGAAAAGTAGGGGTGAGCATGAAAGGGTGCCAGTGGCATAAACACATCTCTATTAATAGTGCCCAAGCACTCAAAGGGTCAGCTGCGCAAACAGTAAGTGGAGTAGTAAACACTATCTAATTAATGTGATATTTAAAGCATGGCAGTGGTCTCCTGAAAAACCCTCCTAACCCTACATTACTGAAAACACATTTAGACAAATCCGGCTTCTCTAAGCATGCAATGCCTGACTTCAGTGGAGAGCACTTCAATTATACGGCCATTAGGCACTCTTGTATGGTCATTTATTAACTAGTCTTCGGCAAGCCTTCATTCCTCATCAGCTCAGGGCTTTTTTTCTTTGCATGAACTCCTTTCATTCATCTTGTCGAGGGTAATGGAACTCCAGAACATCATGAACACACATGACTGCACAAAACAAGCAGGCGCGGGCGTACTTGTAAGGGCACTTATCCCTGAAAATGTCATCATCAGCTTCGAGTTGAAAAGTGCAATTGTATTCTTTTGAATAAACAGGATACAGGTGAAGTGTACTGGTGGGTAGATTTATACTCCTGTGCCCCTCATAATATAAGAGACCTGAATACAAAAGTTGTTCTGTTTTTCACAGTCTTTCTTAGCTTTGTGGTGAATAGGTTTAGGTTTAGGTTTAGGTTTATTTGTCATATATAGGTTAACACAGGGTGTCAGAGGGGGACACTTTTACATTTTTTTTTTGTGCACTGGGTGGTTCCATTAGGCACCCACTGTTGGGACTAGGGGGGGGTGAGAAGTTAAAAGGCTATCTGTACTTATTAATGGTATTTGCTGTCCTGCAAGAGAATCACTGCTTTGAAGTCTGGCCTTGGTAGAATGTCTGTATTTACCTGGCTTGGAAATATTGGTTCCTAATCAGCATATCTGTACTTATTAATGTTTGGTAACCATACATTTTGTTTGTGTTTTTATTAATTGTTAAACCCAGGCAATTTAGATGTGCCATGGATTAAACTATTTGTCCAGGACTGACAACAGAGGGGTGAAGTAAATATAAACTGCTGGCCAGCAGAAGGCAGGAGGGAGAGTCCACAGGAAACGCTGCCAAGACACTCGGACAGGGCACAGGGGCTCGCAGGCAGACAAGGGTACCTGGCTGGCACAACGTGAGGCACAAGGGCGGCAACACTTCCAGGGAGGAAGAGACAGCTCCACAAAGAGACGCCGGATGTGGGTTCAGCGAGAGAGGGAATCTGCATGAAAGGACCCAGTAAAGCTGACAGACGAGAAATGAGGCGTGCCTAGGTCCCAGCAACACAAGGAGCCCAGAGTGGAAGAAAAACGGACAACGAAGAGACGCTGACAGGGATTCAACAATTTGACACAACTTCTGCCGGGGAACAGAGTGCATCCATGAACAATTAAGTGTTGGGGTAACACAGTGCCCAAACTGGACTCTGCACCACTAAAGGTTGTATCCTCCAATTCTTGTTTTTACGGACTTTTAGAGTGTGGACTGTGTATTTTCCTTTTAAAAAAAAGGAAATTAATTCCTGATATGTTTATGTTCTGTTATGTTCATTTATCTTTTTAATGTACCTTATATTGTCTTGTACAATAGAACTTACTGTTGCCTTTTTCTGAAATTACTGTTGTGTCATTCATTGTGTGTTTACTCACCGCCCAATTTAAAGAAACCTGTGTGCTATTATTGGTAAATTTCACGAGTTCCCAGTCTCTTAATAAAACTGGGTGGCGTAGTCGGATATTTTAATGATGTCTAAGTTAGATTACCTATAAGTGTGACCAGACACCTGTGACACAGGGTCAACATACAATGAAATGTGTATGACGAGAAAAACAAGTCACTCAGCCTAGATCCAATAAAGCTAAAGAAATAATAATAAAAAAAAAAAATTACAAGTTAAAAATAGACAAGCCATATAAAATAAAATGTGTACGTATAAAAGAAGTTATAGAGCAATATGAGTTGAATGAGCAGCAAGTACAAATGACAGTTATTGTACAGATAATGTTTTATAAGTACAGATGTATATTCCATAAAGTGCAGATGCATGTTCCAGTCAGTATTCAGTGTGTGTGTAGGTACTGTTTGTGTGTGAGTAGTGCAATGTAGATGTAATGTAAATGTATGTAAGTGTTCAGGTGTTGCTGTTGAGGAGTCGAATGGCCTGGTGGTAAAAACTGTTCTTAAGTCTTGTAGTCCGAGCAGCCAGACTCCTGTATCGTCTACATTTACACATACATTTACATTTACACCAGTAAAACGTGCCTTTACACCATAGCCTGATACTGGATGTTCAACTTCTGTCTGACATCAACTAGGCATCGCTGACATTTTGGGCTATCAAGTTTGAAAAATTGCCAGTCTGCCAACTTCCTGTCTTCTTAGCTGGAAAAAGCTTACCCACTTGTGCTGTTTTTTCTTTACTCTTTTATGGATTTATTTAGCTGCGGTGGGTTGGCACCCTGCCCGGGATTGGTTCCTGCCTTGTGCCCTGTGTTGGCTGGGATTGGCTCCAGCAGACCCCAGTGACCCTGTGTTCGGATTCAGCGGGTTGGAAAATGGATGGATGGATGGATGGATTTATTTAGCAATTTTTTTTTCCCATTCTTCATGTTGTCACACATGCAAGCATAAATGGCTTTGGTCAGGAATGAAAGTTGATAAGGAAGCTGAGGAAAGGATGAGAAGGCTGGGGGGACACGCAACCGTTAACTGCTGCTACCTCTTTTCTCCAAGAATGGAGGAAACCAATGTGAGCAAACCTCAATGCCACTTCCACCTTGCCAATCCTTAAAAACAGACCCCTTTACACTATAAGAAGAAGACCAACTGGGCTTCGGCATTCATTGTGGACCCTGCTACTACTGAGGAGAGACCCTCCTTTAAAAAAAGGCAAAGATGCCTGGTGATTTTGAAAAGGAATGGCCTCTTATGAAACAGGACTACCATTCTGGCAACCCAACACCCTGAGAGTGTCTTTTATCTTTTCCTACAGTGTCTTTTTTGAGGAATTTGGAACATCGAGAATTCATATTTAAGGTTTATTTGGTGGTAAGGGCAACTGTTAACATTGTTAAAATATTCAATGTCTTATCACGATTCTATTTTGTTTTATTTGGGTGCCACCATTTTGGACTTCAAAAGCAGCATTTGGGGGTGGCAAGTGGGGCGACCGCGCCTAAGGGGGCCCAGCTTTTGAGGTCCGCGTGTCCCATTCAAGGGGATTTGTGAAGTTATATTCTCCAGTATATATATATTTGAGATGCTTCTATGAGGAACCCTTTTAAAATCCCTCTTCAAGGTCAAATTCCATACATGTTTGTTTTGTGGCGTGACCAGTCCGGACACAGACAGACACTGAGACAGCCAACTCTAAATGCACACTGTATTTATTTTTCCTTTTGCACAACACACAGTGCACCAACCACCACAATAGACTCAAAGTCCTTTTACTTTCTTTACTTTCTTTGTTTCTTCTCTGCTGCCTCCACTCCTCTCCCGCAAGGTTCGCCCAACTTCCACCCGACTCTGGCGTGTGAGGTGTGTGTGAAGCGGCTCCATTTATACTGATGGCCTTCCTGCAGCACTTCCTGGTGTGGCGGAAGGGCTGCAGTCCATGGCTCTGGAACCATCCAGGCCCCCCTGGTAGTGGCTACGGTCCCCCACAGGGTTGAGCTTTCAAGCTCTGTGGCTCCCATGCCCTCTTGATCCCGGGGAAGATACTGCCCCTCTCCCAGTCCTTCCCTTCTCCAGGCATCCCGGTAGGCAAGGTCCTCGGTTGTCTATTACAGTCTCTGAAAACATTCCATAGTCCACTTTCATTGCCCGAAAAGGGTCGCCAGTATAATCCCTTCCTAAAATAGGTACAGCCCATTAGTCGCTGGGTTGGCTTCTCCTATCTATAAAAAAAGACATGCATCCAGATTAGACTACGACGATGTCATCGACTTTTCCAATCGGTAGGCAAGAAAAGTGGATTTTCATCTCTGAACCTGGAAACTGGTAAGAGATTTCATGATGATACCTCTACGTTAATTTCACACTTCCTCTTGAAACACTGAAACTCACATTTTATTTATAGGCCATAAACATGTCCGAATATTAATGCACAAAAATATGATTACTGGTTGACATGACATCAACTTGAGCTATAACTGTGACATCCTGCATATCGAGACTCAGAGTATACTTTTCTGGAGGAGGTCCTGCTAATTTCCACATGACACCACATCACATTTCGCACTGTCATGGTATTGTCATGAATTATGAATTGCACTTTTTTAATAGATTATATCATTACTAGACATTAAGCCCGTTACAATAACGGGCGCCAGAACAGTAGTCCATAAACATTAGTAGGAACAGTCTATATTAAATGGCAAGGGACCTTTTACCTCATTAAATTTTTTCCGTAAAATGCCTGTAATTTTCTCTGACTGTAATACTGGCTTTGCTGTCCGTAATATGCATTTAATTTTCTGTCACAACAGTGGGCAATAAGCAGATTCTCCCCAGGAACTGATTTAATGTGCGCGAAAATAAATCTACTTTTAAAAATCATTGTATTGTAATATCATGAAAATTCGCATATTTAGGAAAACCCCTTCAACGACTGACACTTTACACTTTCCCAGGCCAAGCTTCTTAATCGCAAATCTGACATCCTCAGAGTGAACACTTGCACAACAATGGGGAAGATGGTCTCCACATATCAGTACCCGATTGGATTTTTCGTGTTTTATGTTTTAGGTCTTACCTCATTTACCGAAATCCGATTGGATCGGCCGCGCGATATTTTACAGGTCCCGCCCTCTCTGTCTTGTGTGACGCATCAGGCGGCCTTTGAAGCATCTGCTTTGAAGCATCGCACCGTGCCCCGCGCATGCGCACTTCACCAGAAGACACACACACACGGACACTGGATGTACACAGGGGTTTTATTAAAGAGGATATTTTGACAAAGTCCGCGTGTTACCTTGCAAAAATTTAGCTGAATACTGTAATGAGAAAATCCGGTGTATGTTAACATTATTTTTATTAAATTCGCGCGCACGTCCACACATACCATTAACAGCGTTTGACGTAACCAGCCCTACGTGGGATTGGTCAGCCTTATGCCCCGCACACCCCTAAGGCCGCCTCTGTTGGACTTGCTTGTGTACAGCTGCTAGCCACGTTGCTATGCTGGAAAACCAAAGATCACATTCCGTGATATCCCTGTAAAATGATTAGAAATTAATTAATTAAACTTTGAGAGTGCCTGTATGGTCTGTATAGTCTTCGGGGGTTCAGATTTTGTGCAATTGTATTTTGACTGTGTCTTTGTTTAGTAATTGGGCACTGATGACAGACAGGAAATATACGCAGTTTTGACTTACGTTTCATCTCCTAGATCTCTATTTAAAAAACATCTGTCTCCTTTCACTCTGAAGGCATTACATTTAGGACTGCACACCACCACAACACAAGTACATTTCCAGCAAAGACACGATAAAAGTAACAGGTGGTTAGCAAGCCCTTAGAATGTCTGCATTTCACATCAACAGGCAGCACGTCCGCACAATTTAGGCAGTAGCTGAAAAGAGCCAGGAGATGAACAAGGCAGTTATTGAAAGGATGCCGGCTCCTGTGTTGCCGCAGTAAGCCAATGAGCTCCAAAAAGTGTCTTGGCCCCTCATATATGTCATCAGCTGTGCTATGGTCAACTCATATTAAACATCTCTTTTGACTCTTCAGTCACTAACTCGCACTACCACTGCACTTACTTTGGTGAAATCAAAATAATGCAAGGAATCAACAACCAATATGCATTACTCCACACCATTCTGAGTCAGAATGGCAACAACTGAGAGGGTCAGGGCATCTAGAGCAGTGGTTTTTATGTTCAGAACGGACAGATCCCAATAGCTACAGGTTTTTACTCCAACCAGTTTCACAATCAGTGTGATACTCTGATGGGGGGCTTGGCAAGAAGCATCCCAGATTGGGGTGGCAGTCCATTGCTGTGGGTATCCAAGGACACACTCAAACTGGGGCAATCAGAGTGACCGAAAAACCTAACATGTCAGATGTGCAGACTCAGGGGGAAAAAAGGTGCAAACCCTCATTTAAATAAAGTCTCCTGGACGTTTGAACTAGCAGCCCTAACTTATGTTTCAACCCGGGGTTTTGGGGTTCAAATCCCTTTTTTATGTCTTTATTGTTCATTTTTGATTCTCTTGCTTGTGTTAATATTGTTGGGTCATTTAGTTTCTATGTGTCTTTGTATCTCATGTTATGTGTATTGTCACAAACGTGCGCATGGGAGGCTGGTGGAAGGACCAAAAGAAGGTAATTCCAAAGTAGGCCAGGGGATGGCGGGTGCAGTAAATCTCCTCTTTTATCTCCGCAGCTGTCTGTTTCCGATGACTTCACTTCAGGTCCTTGGGGTGGGTGGGGGTTGTTTGGATCCAAGGACGTCACTTCCGGTTCCGGCCCCTGATGACGTCACTTCCACTGATTTGCTTTAAAAGCCAGTCATCCTCCACTTGTATTCAGTTCTGCACACAACTGTGCTTCATATTTTGCCTTTTGCAGCCAGGATTCAAGTATACGGGCGGTTGCCCCAAACCTCTTTTCATGTGTCAAGGCTATTTATTGAGTGATTCGCCAAGATGTGCGGCCATCTGTCTATCACTTTCAAGTCTTATAAATACTGGGAAAACAAGCAGTCTCCTGCAGTTCATTGAAAGTGTTTGGTGGTACGATGAGTTTGAGCAATTACTGTTACAGTGCCATTTTTTGTGGTGTAAGAAAATGGACGCTTGGTGACACTGTTGCCCACCTTTTCCCAACATACAGATGCAGGACACAGGTTAAAAAGCATCCATCCTGCTCCACCTTCACTGGCTCCCTGTGTCTTACAGAATCAAATATAAAATCCTACTAATAACCTACAAAGCCTTAAACAACCTCACGCCAAACTACATCAGTGACCTTCTCCATCACTATGTGCCTGCCCGCCCACTAAGGTCCTCTGATTCTGGCAATCTTGTTGTACCCCTCACTAATCTACACTCCATGGGTGACAGGGCCTTCAGCTGTATAGCGCCCAGACTCTGGAATGACCTACCGAAATTAATCAGGTCAGCTGACTCCATGAATTCTTTCAAAAAACAACTCAAGACTCATCTGTTCAGGAAGGCTTTTAGCTCTACTTGACTTTATTACCCTTCTCTCAGTTTACCTCTATGTCAAGATGTTCATGTAACCTGTGTGTGTGTGTGTGTGTGTGTGTGCTAGACCATCACTTTTGTGTTCTGTTAGGCTTTTTTTTTCCTCTGAATTTACTGTCTTAATCTTCTTTATTTATTTATCTGGTTTGTACAATGCTATATACTGTATACCTTGCCGTTTTATCTGAAACTCTGTGAAGTGCCTTGAGCATGGGAAAGGTGCCATATAAATAAAATGTATTATTATTATTATTATTATTTAAGAAGACTTTTAATCTTGTCTTCTTCTGAAATAGTGCCTCCAAAGCACAAAAGCCACAATAAACACAACAATAAAGTAATACTTATTCCTAATTTCTCCTCTACACCTCCCAGCAAGCTCTGTCCTACTACCTCCCAACTCCGGCTCGCTTGATGGGTCTCCACCAGTCCTTAAATAGTCCATTCAGATGGTGAATTGGCATTTTCTTCAGCCCGGAAGTACTTTGGGGCTCCCGTCCTCGTCACTTAGGAGTACTTCTGGGCTATGGATGAGACATGGCTCCTGCAGTCCTCTCACAGCTCCTCCTAGCTGCACCAATGGTACCCAACAGGGCTGAGAAACCACACTCCAAGTCCCAGGATGCCCTGTGGGAATCTGGGGCACCGCTACACTCCAGGGGAGCTGTCATCTAGCGTCCTGGGGTGGGGGGGAGAGGGCAGTGTCCAAAAGTAGCTGCCTCCCCCATCCTTCCATCTTCAGGGGTGTCCCGGCTGGGATTAGCTGCCAGCCAACTGCACAATGAATTAAAAGAATTTTGAACCCTTGCTCTGACCTCTCTTCTGGATTTCTGTTTCTGGGACTTATTTGCCTTACTTATTTTCAGGCAAATCCTGCTGTTCTCTTTGTTCTCTTCTGAACTTCATTATTAAAGAGCATTCTTCTTGAAAGTTGATGGGCTGTTCCACTTGTGGTGGTTTATGCTACAGTTTTTAGGACATTTATGCTAAGGTACTCCTAAGTTCATGACACTAACTAAACACTGCATCACAGTGCTTCACAGTTGACAGCCCCAGAGACGTCTCTCAGCAATGCTCTCTCACTGTAGCAGTGGACTGTCTGTGTGTACGTCTCAGGGGGTCCCGTGCACACACAAACACAACACAGAACTAAGAATCATATTCAGAATATAGGATAAAGCCAATCTGTCTAAATAATAAATGCCATTCTGTACAGTTAACTTTAAAAGCTTGTGCCCCATTGTTAAAGGTAAATTTCACACAAACATTAGAAAGTTAGGAGAACCACAGACACATGGAATAAATTACCAAGTAGTGTGGTAGACAGTAGGACTTTAGGGACCTTTAAAAATAGACTTAAGAGATATTAAAGTGAATAGGACTACCAGGCTTTGTTGGCCTGAATGGCATGTTCTCATCTCATTTTTTCTAATGTTCTAAAAGTTCTAACATTCCTTGTGGTGGATGTCATAACAGGTTGGATCAACTAATCGTAACTCTACTTCTGCCTTTTCACAATGTGCTTGCGCCACGTATGTATGGCATTGTTATTCCATGTTAGATATCTCTGAAAGGTATACTTTTTATTGTACAATAAGAATAATAACAAGATGTGTAACAGATTAAATGGCAACTCTAAATTATCAAAATGTAAGTTAGGGTAGGTGGATGGATGCGTGTGTAGACCCTGTGATGGATTATTTTTGCGCCAGTACACTCACCACACATTAGCTGTTTGGTGGTGAAGGGGTGAGAAATAGAGAGCCGATTAGAGACAGGGTATGATTAGGGGGCCAGAATGACTAGGCCATGGAGGGCAATTTAGCCTCGATATCAGGATACACCCTGCACTTTACAAAAGGTGCCCAGGGATCTGAAGGACGGTGTCATTTTAACAGCACAGTGTCACCGTCACTGCACTGGGGCATTGGGATCGACATTCAGACCACAGGGTAAGCGGCCTCTGCTGGCCTCACCAACACCTCTTCCAGCAGCAACTCAAGTTTTCAAAAATGGTTTCCCATCCAAGTACCAGCCAGGCTTGAACACGCTTAGCATTAGGAGGATGACCTCTTCTGAAGTGCATGTGGTATGGCTGCTGGCAAGAATAACAATGAAAAAATAATTAAAAATAAATCAATATGATCTTACATTATACATTTTATATATATATATATATAAGTTGTGTAAGCCGGTGCCGTGAAAAGCCAGGGTCCTAGAAACTATTGAAATCGTCAGAAAAAAAATTGTAATTGAAAGGAACTACTCTGGGCATCTCTCTCCTAGGAGGTTTTGTTTTGCCAACGTGCTCACATCACTGACACCCACTGCACGCCCAACCTACCTGGAAAGGGGTCTCTCTTGAACTGCCTTTCCCAAGGTTTCTTCCATTTTTTCCCTACAAGGTTTTTTTTTGGGAGTTTTTCCTTGTCTTCTTAGAGAGTCAAGGCTGGGGGGCTGTCAAGAGGCAGGGCCTGTTAAAGCCCATTGCGGCACTTCCTGTGTGATTTTGGGCTATACAAAAATAAACTGTATTGTATTTGTGTATTAGCGGCTGAGCGAGTGACTCTTCCTTCGGAGGTTTCGTTTTGCTGACGTTCTGGCCTCACTTGTGTATCCTCGGAGGTGGAGCTGGGCCAGATTGACAGACACACACACTTCCACATGTAGACGTTTATATATAAGATATACTGTGTATATATATATATATATATATATATATAAATATATATATATATATATATATATACAAAAATGAGAAAAAAAGTACAGTGGAACCTTGGGTCATGAACGTCTCTGAACACATACAAATCAGGTTATGACCAAAAAGTTTGCCAAACTTTTGCATCTGTTCACAACCACACACTCGAGTGACGAACAAGCCAGTTTCCCTTCTGGTTCATACGCGCCGATGATTTCCGCAAGTGTTCAGTCTCTCCCTGTACATTGTTCTCAGTCAGACGTGCGTGCATTCGTTGTGAACTCTTTGTGCTCTACAGTATTTCGTGTGTTTTTGCATCAATTTTTCTATTAACCATAGCCTTTAAGCAAGTGAAGAGTGGTAGTGTTGGTGAGAAGAAAGGTTCGAAGAAAATTGAAATCGAATTAAAGAAAGAAATTATTGTAAAGTATGAGCATCACGTTCGTGTTACTGATCTTGCTGCCGAGTACAAGAAGTCAAAATCTACGATTTCGACTATTCTAAAGCAGAAAGAGGCCATTAAAGCAGCTGATGTTGCAAAAGGAGTTACAGTGTTAACCAAGCAGAGGCCTCAAGTGCTGGAAGAGGTGGAAAAACTGTTGCTAGTGTGGTTGAATGAGAAGCAACTTGCAGGGGTAAGCGAGGCGATGTTATGCAAGAAAGCCAGGAAGATTCATGGCGATTTGCTGCAAAACTATCCTTCTACAAGTGGCTAGTTCTTCCTCCTCACTCCCTTCATGCCAGAACTCGACTCATGCAAGGTTAGTTTTCTTGGTTGTTTATGGTTAGTTTTATATAAATTAAGGATTTTTGAAATTTTCATTTTTTTTCCTGTGCTTAAAACTCATTAAAAAAAAGTGTTTACAGCGAGCGGTTCATAATGGCTATTAGCATGAACTCCTGCAATGTTAGTTTTCTCTGTTCAAGGTTTTCTCAGTGTTATTCAATGTTTTTACATTTAGTTTACTATTGCACTATGCATTCTATGGTATAATTATCTATTTTTGTGCTTACAAATCTTTAAAAAAATATATTTACATACAGTTCGTACAGTCTGGAACAGATTAGTTGTATTTACATACAATCCTATGGGGGAAATTAGTTCGGGTCACGACCAAATTGGGTTACGACCAGAGTTTTGGAACGAGTTACGGTTGTGAACCGAGGTTCCACTGCACCTCTATGTATATATATATTAATTAGTAGAACAGTAGAGTCTAATATATAATATCATATTCTAAGTTTGTAAAGATGAGTCCAATGATAAGGTCAGATGGCCAGGAGGATAAAAAAAAAACAAAAAAAAAATACTCCAGTTAAGCTGGAGAAAATAAAAAAATCTGCAGGGGGTCCCAGGCCAAAAGATGACAATGATCTCTTATGCTTGTATTAACAGTACAAGACATAATTAAAATAACAAATATGCTTCAAAAGTAATAAGAGATCAGAATTTTAACAAGAATTAAGTAGACAGGACTGGTGAGCTTTGCCGGGCTGAATGGGCTGTTCTTGTCTAGAGTGTTCTAATGTTCTAATGTAAAAAGGAAATATTTTGTATTGACACAGTAACTAAGTTCAGGTTCTATTAGAACATAAAAGATTTTGTTTTTCCCTTTGTCAGCTACATTTGTAAATTTCTACTCATTTATTTATTTATTCTCTTCATTCCAAACCCACTTATTCTGATATAGCACTGGGGCCTATCCTGGCAGCATTGGGCACAAGACAGGGGGTGAACTTCTTAATGAACACCAGTTCAATCTACAACACACTCACTAACATACAGGTATGTTTATACTGAGCTGGTTTAGAGTCCACCCGATCTGCAAATCTTTGTGAGGCAGAAGAACCTACAGACTTCACACAGTGAGTGACCAGGGAGATGTAATGAAGTGCTAAACAAAGCATCGCCTTGAGAAAATATATCAAAAGAAGCAGATGAAAACTATATGTCTATGGTTGTTCTGCAGTTTCTCCCGAAGTTCCCCACCAAACATAAATAAGCAAAAAAGAAGGATGTGAAGTATTCTTAGAGCCCACACATCTCACAGTGCCTTATTCTATTTCATCTTCTTTCGGCTGCTCCCGTTAGGGGTTGCCACAGCGGATCATCTTCTACCATATCTTTCTGTCCTCTCCATCTTGCTCTGTTACATCCATCATCTGCATGTCCTCTCTCACCACATCCATAAACCTTCTCTTAGGCCTTCCTCTTTTCCTCTTCCCTGGCAGCTCTATCCTTAGCATCCTTCTCCCAATATACCCAGCATCTCTCCTCTGCCCATGTCCAAACCAACACAATCTCGCTCTCCGACTTTGTCTCCCAACCGTCCAACTTGAGCTGACCCTCTAATGTCCTCATTTCTAATTACACACTGAAAAACAAAGGGAACACATAAGCTACTGCATTACCATAGAAAAAGGCACCACTGGGAGCAAAAGTATATAATAGGACAGCAATATAAGGTTACTGCATTCTTTCTTTCTTTACACTAACCTCTGTAAAACCTAATCAAGTTCTTTTTTATGACCAGGTTATTATTCTTGTTTACACAATTTGGGCTGTAAAAAAACGAGGCAACGTAAACAGTACCCTTGGCAACTTTACACTAAAACATAGTTCTAACCGAGGAGCTAAATTAATTGTGGAAATTAAAACATCAAATAGAAGTCGGACAAACACCCTTTAGCTCAGCACTTTATTCACATTATGATTTAATATTTACAGTCCTTAATCTCACAGAGTTGAGCTTACAACAGGCTGTGATTACACCAACTAGAAGCTTTTTTAGGCTCCTATTTTTAAGCGCCACGATGTGCACATTCCTGCATTTGTCTGGATGTCTGGTTGGCATGTTTCTGAGAAAATATTCATCTGATGCCACCGTCTGATGAGACTATTTATGTAATTTGCCTCCCCCACCTTGTGACTACCACATTATAATAAGGCATTGTACAGCAACAGACACAGAAAGGAGGGGTCAGGGACAAACAGTAGATAGAATAAAGAGTTAAAGGCAAAGCCTAAATCCATACTTGATATAGAAGTGGGGGGCCAAACCTCTGTCAGCTCCAAACATTAAGGAAAGACTGAGTTTGGAGCCCCAGCCCATAGATCTACTCTATGTACAGTGGAACCTCGGTTCACGATCATAATTCGTTCCAAAACTCTGGTCGTAAACCGATTTGGTCGTGAACCGAAGCAATTTCCCCCATAGGATTGTATGTAAATACAATTAATCCGTTCCAGACCATACGAACTGTATGTAAATATATATTTTTTTTACGTTTTTAAGCACAAATATAGTTAATTAAACGATAGAATGCACAGCGTAATAGTAAACTAAATGTAAAAACATTGAATAACACTGAGAAAACCTTGAACAACAGAGAAAACTAACACTGCAATAGTT
Source organism: Erpetoichthys calabaricus (assembly GCF_900747795.2). Lineage (NCBI taxonomy): Eukaryota > Metazoa > Chordata > Cladistia > Polypteriformes > Polypteridae > Erpetoichthys > Erpetoichthys calabaricus. Next base: position 321,377,725 of record NC_041395.2, read on the forward strand.
CACGCTTTAGGGCTACCAACCGCTGGCTAAAAACACTTTTTTTTTTAATGAGTTTTAAGCACAGGGAAAAAAATGAACATTTGAAAAAATCCGTAATTTAATAAACCACCAAGAAAAGTAACATTTGCAACAATGCACACTACGAACCGATCACTGTAAACAGAAGTGAAAACAAAATCAAGCCCAGTGCATTCTTTAACTGCCTTCCTACCTTATGAGTCCAGCCCTCTCTCTCTCGCGCCTGTGTGTGTGTGTGTCGCGTTCTCTCGCTCTCTCTCGCGCACGTGCCTGTGTGTGTGTGTGGCTCTCTCTCTCTCTCTCTTTCTCTCTCTCTCCCCCACTCGTGTGCCTGTGTGTGTGTCTCTCTCTCTCGTGTGTGTGTCGCGCACTCTCTCGCTCTCTCTCTTGCTCGCTGCACAGGAAATGCACAGGGAGAGACTGAACATGTACAAACCGAAAGGGAAACTGGCTTGTTTGTACACCGAGTGTGTGGTCGTGAACCGAGGCAAAAGTTTGGTGAACTTTTTGGTCGTAAACCGATTTGTACGTGTGCCGAGACGTTTGTGAACCGAGGTTCCACTGTATACATAAAATCCTAAGCCTAAAAGTGTAACAATTTTGTGCAACGATTTTATGTGATGTTTTTATGTCATGTTTTTTGTCACACTTTAAATTGGACTTATTTTAAAACCTGCATATATATGTTTGGTATCATTCATTTCAGAATTTATCGAACCTTAATGTGATGTTGTTAGATTTTCAGATTCTTATTCCGTTTATAAATTATAAACTAAAAAATATCAAGAACTCAGGTCTCGCAAGACAAGACTTTGTGCCAACAGATTTAACCACACCTGGGGAGGAAATAAAAGACAAAGAGGACAGCTGCTGTACAGGATTTTAAATGTTCGAAGTGCCGCGCGAGAAGCAGATCATGCGGCATGGCAGCAACAGCAAGCCAGCAGCTGATCGAGCAAAGAGGAGTTAAAAAAAAACTGTTTCCCATTGTATCACCGTTTAAGAGGGGGTTTCGGAGGAGCGACTACATCTCCTTGGGGTGTGTTCAGCCCCCCTCTTCACAACGCGAGTGGCAGAGATGTGAAGTGGCTGGCACATAGCGCAGGCAACGTTCAATGTCGTGTTGCCATCAACTCTGACCTCAGTGGCTGACGACGAATTGTATGCTGCTGCCGATCTTCTCGTTGAACGCTATACCACTGACATTTCATTGGTGTTTTCTGCTCAATTGTTATCATTTCATGCATGTTTTAAATCCATCCTATCAACCAAGTTGATTGTTTTCGAAGTAGCTGAACTGTTGCTGATAGACCACTGTGCACAGTCGTCTACTTTCAGTGACGTTTGCATGGCTTACGTGTTACTGCTGACTACGCCAGTGACTGTTGCTGCTTTCTCCAAGTTAAAACTCATCACAAATGGCCTCAGAAGCACCACGTCACAAGACAGACTTAGCGGCTTGGCTGTACTCTCAATTGGAAACGAGTGTACCAGACAACTTGACGTGTCAAACATTGTTGAGACTTTGCGCTACAGATGACACACAAGCAAGTATTTTATGGTACTAGTAATATTAGAAGTAATATGATTTGTGACTGGTTTGTAAGCTTTAACAGTTTAACAAATCTGGAATCTGTTTTATTGTCTACCTTAGTAGGGCTTACTGTGCATTAGTGTCACTACCGTGAGGATTTGTGATTGTCACCACTTTATGACGTCCATTTTCCCAGAACTTGTGTAAAACAGGTCTATTGTGTAGTACGGTAGTATCCTGTCAGCCGGTGTTGTCATTTTAATTTGTTACAAACTGAAATTGCTTCATTTTATAGAACAGAACAGTTTCTACTTTCTAGCTTACGTTACATTTTAATCATCCTCCTTCACAAAGTTGTCTTGGAAAAGTAAGCAGGTCCACATTTTACATATATTTATGTACTACTACTACTTACCACACCTCCCACAATTTATTTTATTTTTGCTAACTTATGGCGGCTGTAATAAAGCACTTAAAAAAGTTATTACAAATTCCATTAAGGGAGGTGGTTTTTTTGTCACCAGTGCCATCACCATCCCTTGGTGCCAGTGGGGACCTCACAAGTTCTGCTCCCTTCGACTACCACCAGCACATGTGATTTGATAGTGACACAGTCACAGATGCCACTGCCCAGCCATCCCCTAGGATCTAATTGCGAATAAATTACTAACAGTTGTGGCAAGGGGGTGGCTGGGCTGGGGGTGGCACCTAGCTGGGATGCCCGGAAGGACCGTACCTGACCGCCCTGATGGCTTTGGGGACCACGGGAACTGAGCTTAGAAGCTCAACCCTATAGGGGCCTGTGGTCACTGCCAGGGGGCGCCTCAATGCCTATGGAGCCCTGGCCCTCAGCACTTTTGCCACACCCAGAAGTGCTGGGGGGAAGAAGACCAGGGATGCCCGAAGTGCTTCTGGGCGCGCAGCCAGTACTTCCGCCACACTAGGAAGGGCCGGTGGAAGCTTATCGGGAGGCACTTGGAGCACGTCCAGGTGTGTATAAAAGGGGTCGCCTCCCTCCATTTCGAGGGCTGGAGTCGGGAGAAAGTGAGACGGAGTTCGGGAGGAGTGGAGTGGAGGCGGCCTGAAGAGAGAGGCAAGGCATTGTAGACGCCTGGACTTTGGGGGAGCATTGGGTTGTGTGCTGTCACTTTGTAAATATGGATCGTGTAAATAAACGTGTGTTGGGTGAACCATCGGTGTCTGGGCCAGCTTCCACACAGTTATGCTAGACATGAGGGGCCACCCCACAGTGTTGCACTGGGGCCTTCAGCAAGCTAGCTACACCACTGGTCAGATGAGACCAAAATCAAACTATTTGGCCTATAAATGTCACCATCCAAAGAACACACCATACCTACAGTAAAGCATGGCTGTTGTGGGGGTGTTTCTCTGCAGCAGGGACTGGGGACACCTGTCATGATAGAAGGAAAAACAGATGGGCCAAAATACCTGCTGCCTTCTGCGAAAATGTTGAAGATGGGAAGAAGGTTCACATTCCAACATGACAATGACCCAAAGCACACAACAAAGGTGACAACACAGTGGGTGAAGGAGAGAAAAGGTGAATGTCCTTGTGTGACCGAGTCACAGCCCAGACTTAAACCCCATTGAAAATCTGTGGGATGACTTGAAGTTTGCAGTCCACCAGCAGTCACCATCCAAATTGTCTGAGCTTAAACCATTCCAGAGAGACAAGTGGGCAAATATGGCACAGTCCAGATATACAAAGTTGGTAGAGAAGGATCCCAACACACTTGAGGCTGTAATCAAAGCAAAAAGGGATTCCAAAGTACTGACACAGGGGGTGATCCTGTAACCCAGTGGTTCTCAATCTGTGGGGCGGGCCCCCCTAGGGGGGCGCGGAGTAACAAAAAGGGGGGCATGAAGATGTGAAAAAAAGAAAACAAGAATCAAAAATATGAAAAATACATCTATTGAAACGAAAACAAATTAACTTAAACTACATTCTGATACTAGATAAATAAATATAGAGTTAGATAAATGTCGATAAAAGTTAAGTAGGCATAATAAAATATGCATCTATGATATATCATTAATTAAAAAAGAACAAATTGGTATTAGTGGGCTCCTTTCAAAAAAACGCTGGGGGGGGGGGGCGCGATTAAAACTGTTATGAAAACTTGGATCGTAAATACTTAAAGGTTGAGAAACGCTGGTGTAACCAACTCAGTGATTCTGTTTTTTTATTATTCAGTTTTTATTTTTCTGAACTGTTGTAATTATAACTTTCACCTGGTCATTAAAAGTTGCATTGACAAGAAAAGATTTGGGATTAAATTGCTCAGAGATCTTTCTATAGACGATATCTTTGCATCCTTTGAACAATTACGTTCCAAATTCAACCTTCCAGCTACACATTTCTTTCACTATCTTCAAATTAGAAACTTTGTTAAACAGAAACTGCCTGATTTTCCTCATCTCGTACCCTCCACCATGCTGGAAAAAATACTGCTCAATTTCAAGGAATTAAACACCATTTCCACAATATATAAAATTTTGTTAGAGTCCCTTCCTTTCAAAGGATCCAAGAGGACAATGGGAAAAAGATCTCTTAATCAATATATCAAAAAAGGGGTGGAAGGTAGCAATGCAGAGAATTCACTTGAGCTCCATATGCGCAAAGCATAGAATTATTCAACTAAAAATTATATATCGAGCTCATCTGTCTCGCTTAAAACTGTCCAAAATGTTTCCAGGGCAAGATCCAACCTGCGAACGTTGCAACCAAGCTCCTGCCTCACTGGGTCACATGTTCTGGGCCTGCACCAAACTAACATCATTTTGGACCAAAATTTTTAAGTGCCTTTCAGACAGCCTTGGGGTCACAATCCCTCCTAACCCACTAACAGCTGTGTTTGGTGTTCTTCCAGACGGACTTGAAGTGGAGAAGGACAAACAAACGGTGATTGCATTCACTACACTTTTGGCACGCAGACTTATTCTGTTAAATTGGAAGAATCCTAACTCTCCTCTGATAAGTCAGTGGGAAACCGATGTTTTATATTATTTGAAATTGGAAAAAATCAAATTCTCAGTTAGAGGATCTGTACAGAATTTTTTCAAAAACTGGCAGGTTCTAATCAATAATATTTTAGAATAAGAAGAAATAATTATTTCCGCATTTCGTTTCCTTCTCCATTTATTTATTTATATATATATTTTTTTTTCCTTGTTTATTTTTGCCCTATTAAAAAGCCCTTAGCAATTCTCCTTTGGCCACGCTCTCCTTCTCAAGGGTGGGGTTTGATTTGTCTTCAATCCTTTTTTGTATTAATTGATCTATTTGTATGGAATGATTACAATAAAATTAACAAATAAAAAAAAAAAGTTGCATTGAGAAAATACAGCTGGAGGAATATTTTTTGTGCTTGTCTTCATTTCAGTCTGCAAAGCAACAAGATGTGAATATTTTGAAGAGGGCTGATTCTTTTCTGTACCCACTGTAAAAGTAATATGTTGAGAACAAGGTGAAACACACAAAAAGAAATCATCGGCCAGAAATGAGTACACATTAACACCAGCAGCAAAACACTGCCAATGATCCCAGAATCCTTCAGAAAGACTTGGGGCCACAAAAGGATGCAAATCCATTACAATTAAAAAAAAAACATCCAATGTCTGAAGGAGTTCACCTTTAGATTCTGCCACCACCTCTTCAGAGTGACCGAATAAGAGTTTTAAGCAAATTTACTTAACTGCTTAGGTGTGTTAAAACACCTGACCCTCAACAGTGCAGTTCTCTACAGCAGGGGTCGCCAACTCCAGTCCTGGAGGACCACCGTGGCTGCAGGTTTTCATTCTAACCCTTTTCTTAATTAGTGACCTGTTTTTGCTGCTAATTAACTTCTTTTGAACTAATTTGAATTGATTTGTTCTTGAAGACTCAGACCCCTTAATTGTTTCTTTTTCCTTAATTAGCAGCCAAACAATAATGAGATACAAAATGAGCCAAAACAACTGGCATCCATCATACAATTTCTGAAAATAAAGAAAGATGAAGGTCTTGGGAATGTTGATCTGCTCAGGTCCCCAAAACATTTTAACAGGGCTCTTATAGAATGAGAAAATCAACAATGTCGGAAATGGAATGAAATTGGTTGGAGTTTGAGGCCCTGACTTAGTTGGTCTTCTGTTGGCTCCCTCACTTTATGTTTCATTTCTGTTTGGGTGCAATTTTAGGTAAGAAGTCTTAAAAAATAAATTCAATTAAAATGAATTCACAAGAAGTTAATTAGCTGAACAAACAGGGCACTCATTATAAAAAGATCTGCAGCCATGGTGGTCCTCCAGGACTGGAACTGGTGACCCCTGCTCTAGGGCAGGAAGCGTACTCTCACTAGATTTACCTGAGCCGTCGGGTATGGACCTGACAAATGTGGGTAGCATCTTCACAGTGGCTGTAGGGTTGGTGTCTCTTCCGAGGCCATTCTCCATCTCTCGACGAAACCGATGCATGATGTCTGTGAGTGTCTCATCCGAGAAGCGCATGGAGTACAGATACTTGTCGATCTGAAAGGAACACAAAAGACAGGTTAGTCAAAATGAAATTCCACTTACTTCTACTATGAATGGCACTATTTAAAACTGAACTTGTAAGATTCCCAATCAAGGAAACTGTATTACAGCAACAGCAACTCATCCTGACTGCAAAGAGATGCAAGGCGGAGCCCCTTAAAATGTATTTTTAATATGGTGCTTCATCATGATGCAATGTCAAATACCTCAAATCTGCCTAGACGATCATGTAATAAATTATCTTTTTTGCAGGTTACTCTTACACCTTAACTCATCAACGATTAAGGACATTAAGAACAGATAAAATAACCCCAAAAATACATAATAAACTTAAATGGACAGTGTGAAGAAAATTATTTATGTATTTTTTTATATTCCTATACTATCTATCTATCTATCTATCTATCTATCTATCTATCTATCTATCTATCTATCTATCTATCTATTATATACTGCCTTTTCTATCTATCTATCTATCTATCTATCTATCTATCTATCTATCTATCTATCTATCTATCTATCTATCTATCTATCTATTATATAGTGCCTTTCATATCTATCTATCTATCTATCTATCTATCTATCTATCTATCTATCTATCTATCTATCTATCTATCTATCTATCTATTATATACTGCCTTTTCTATCTATCTATCATCATGCGTGTGCATTTGGTAGACAGCTTAAGGGCTTACTTAGTTAATGGTAATTACCCACCAACCCAGGGGTTGGCGCTGAGTACTAATACTTTCTCCTTTTCTCCCTCTGCAGACTGGAAGATTGACAGCCCTACAATTTCTGACATCACTTCCGGTATCCGGCCTCCTGGACCCGCCCCTTCCTAATGGAAGCACATAAGACTGGAAAGCCATTATTATTTTGCTCTTTTTTTGAAAGTCTATTTTTTCTTGTTGTTTTTAACAATATACATGCATGGCTTTCCCAACCATTTTTACTTAACCTATGTAAATAAATATACATATACTGTGTGTATATATATATATATATATATATTGTGACACATGCATGATTAGGAGATAGCTTCAAGGTTCGCACAAGAGCTGTAATACATGAGCTATGGGGGGAGCTGTCAGACTCATTCCTTTCCCTTTCCCATCATCAGCTCTGAAGACCATTAACAGTAAGACCCAAGACATCTTTTCTGCTTCCACCAATAAGCCCACCTCTTCCTGTCAGGTCACCTTTAAAAGCTGGAAGTGTCTAAGAGGAATCAGTCAATAAACATGTCTGCAAAGACATTACCTCCAGCAGTAGTGCGTGATCGATCGCCTGTTGCCTGTGTTCCTTTTTCTGCCAGTTTTTTCGATTTTTTTTTCCCAGTTGTAATATATGGGTTCACCATCAGGTGCTCAACTCTTCCTCTGTTCATGACTCTTTTATTACAATATACACAGTATATATTACGAGTTTTATACATATGCATACTCATATACATTGCTGTTATAGAACAACGGATTTCTTCCAGCCACACGTAAAAGATGGCGAAGGTTTGACCATGTGATAGGTCTGTAGTGTACTGGCAGTGAACCAAGTAATAACAGACTCATTGGGCCATAGGGCCACATACTGACATGTAGTCAGAGAATTGAAATGAGTTGACACCGGAAGTCAATCCTAAATGTACTGTAAATGCCACAACCAGAGAATAAACTGAGAATCGTAGTCAAAAAGAGAAACAAGAATTCAAGATCAGGACAAAATAATAAGAGACACATGAGCAAAAGTTTTTTTTTTTTTTTTTTTGATGCAATGAGGATGGGAGCATGCAGTACCGTCCCACCATACGACAAAGCACCTATATTGAGAACTGAATGCAGCAGGTGACACCTTAGCACCACACTGGAACAGTGTGAGGTTTTTCATGGTGCCAATCCTGCCACCAACCCCTGGTATTTAATCCATGATAGAGATGACATCTGTAATTTCACTGAACATAATTATGCCCCCCAGGGCAAACTGGAACAGCACCTAGGACACAAACCCCACAAGATGGCATCACGGAATGTAACACTTATTCTTCTTCTTCTTTTTTCGGCTGCTCCTGTTAGGGGTTGCCACAGAGGATCATCTTCTTCCATATCTTCCTGTCCTCGTCATCTTGCTCTGTCACCTCCATCACCTGCATGTCCTCTCTCACCACATCCATAAACTTCCTCTTAGGCCTTCCTCTTTTCCTCTTGCCCGGCAGCTCAATCCTTAACATCCTTCTCCCAGTATACCCAGCATCTCTCTAAACCAACACAATCTCGCCTCTCTGACTTTGTCTCCCAACTGTCCAACCAGAGGCGTAGCTAGGGTTTTCAGCGCCCGGGGACAACTGAAGATTTCGCGCCCCCTCCTGTTTGCCAAAATGCAATGGGGAAGGGAAAGAAAATTTAAAAAAATGTATTTAACTATTAATTAAATATAATACATTAACTGTGTATTAAACTATGTTGTCTGAAACATGAAAAATAAATAGATACCACTATGAAAGAATACATGAGACCCTGATTATTTTATTGTAATTAGAAGGTCAAATGTTTGTACGTGTTTGTATAATTTAATAAATAAAAAGTCTCCGAAAATGATAACGCCGCCTCGTGTTCTTTAAAATCTAAATCCGTCATTAGTTTTTGTAAGAAAAAATTTGTTTTCTGCATTTAAAAATGATTTTAAAGAAAGTATATAGCACATTATAAAGCAAAATAATTATATATTTATAAAAACTGCATTACTTACAATTTATTCGTATGAAAATATGATGGGGAAACATCTAGACTTTTGCAGCCATCTACTAGAATACTTCACCACAGCCCAATCAATTTTCTATCAAACACATAAACACAAATCACTTGGCACACAGAAATGGTTGTTTGCAACAACTTAGACAATGATACACTAATGCCTCATGTCAGTCGCACGACCTGTTTAATAACGTCAAAAATGTTTCTGGGTGGGAGACAAGCATGTTAGAGTAGTGGAGGAGGTAAATTATTGTCTGTTGGGTATGTTTTTTATTTACTTTTTAGTGCATTTAAGAATGGAAAACATCCATCCATCCATCCATTGTCCAACCCGCTGAATCCGAACACAGGGTCACGGGGGTCTGCTGGAGCCAATCCCAGCCAACACAGGGCACAAGGCAGGAACCAATCCTGGGCAGGGTGCCAACCCACCGCAGGACACACACAAACACACCCACACACCAAGCACACACTAGGGCCAATGTAGAATCGCCAATCCACCTAACCTGCATGTCTTTGGACTGTGGGAGGAAACCAGAGCGCCCGGTGGAAACCCACGCAGACACGGGGAGAACATGCAAACTCCACGCAGGGAGGACCCGGGAAGCGAACCCAGGTCCCCAGGTCTCCCAACTGCGAGGCAGCAGCGCTACCCACTGCGCCACTGTGCCGCCCAGAATGGAAAACATTTCATTCTAAAATTTCGTAACATCAATTGGCTCTCCCTGGATGCTGCGCCCGGGGACAGATGTCCCTCCTTGCCCCCCCCAGCTACATCACTGTATCCAACCTGAAATGACCCTCTAATGACCTCATTTCTAATCCTGTCCATCCTCATCACACCCAATGCAAATCTTAGCATCTTTAACTCTGCCACCTTCAGCTCTGTCTCCTGCTTTCTGGTCAGTGCCACCGTCTCCAGCCCATATAACATAGCTGGTCTCACTACCGTCCTGTAGACCTTCCCTTTCACTCTTGCTGATACTCATCTGTTACAAATCACTCCTGACACTCTCTTTTTCACCTCTCTTCCACAATCCCCATTAATCTGTACTGTTGATCTCAAGTATTTAAACTCATCCGCCTTCGCCAACTCTACTCCCTGCATCCTCACCATTCCACTGACCTCCCTCTCATTCACACACATGTATTCTGTCGTGGTGGTCCTAAATAAAAATAATAAATTACACAAACTCACTGGTGTATTGAAAAAGTATGAAGCTAGGCTGGAAACATTCTAGAAACTTTAATACCAATGTTTTCAAACTCAAACCCTGGGTAAGCGTCTAGAATATTGCACAACCAGTTTATTTCACTGGATGCACATGACATGTAGGATGAGTAGCTACTCTTTAGCTGTTGTTTCTTATCTACAGTGGAACCTCGGTTCACGAAAGTCTCGGTACACGAACAAATCGGTTTACGACCAAAATGTTCGCCAAACTTTTGCCTCGGTTCACGACCACACACTCGGTATACAAACAAGCCAGGTTCCCTTTCGGTTTGTACATGTTCAGTTTCTCCCTGTGCATTTCCTGTGCAGCGAGCAACAGAGAGAGAGCGAGAGAGCGTGACACACACACACACACACAGGACCGCGCAAGAGAGAGGCGCACACACACACAGGAGCGTGCAAGAGAGAGACGCACACACACAGGAGCACGTGAGAGGCGCACACACACACAGGAGCACGCGAGAGAAAGGCGCACACACACACACTGGAGCACGCGAGAGGCACACACACACACAGGAGCGCGAGAGAGAGGCGCATACACACACAGGAGTACGCAAGAGAGAGGCGCACACACACAAAGGAGCGCGCAAGAGAGAGACGCGCACACACACAGGAGCGCGCAAGAGAGAGGCGCACACACACACAGGAGCAGGCGAGAGAGAGGCGCACACACAAACAGGCGCTCCAGACTCGCGAAAGAGAGACACACGCACACACACTGACACATGCACACACGAAAGAGAGAGCGAGCGAGCGAGCGAGGGAGGACTGGACGCATAAGGTAGAGAAGGCTTGTTTTTGTTTTCACTTCTGTTTACAGCGATCGGTTCATAGCCTGCATTGTTGCAATGTTACTTTTCTTGGTGGTTTATTAAATTATGGATTTTTCAAATGTTCATTTTTTTCCCTGTGCTGTGGTTCCTAGCACTATAGTGCGAACTATTGCAGTGTTAGTTTTCGCTGTTGTTCAAGGTTTTCTCAGTGTTATTCATTGTTTTTACATTTAGTTTACTATTACGCTGTGCATTCTATGGTATAGTTAACTATATTTGTGCTTAAAAACTAAAAAAATATATATTTACATACAGTTCGTACGGTCTGGAACGGATTAATTGTATTTACATACAATCCTATGGGGGAAATTGCTTCGGTTCACGAATTATGGTCGTGAACCGAGGTTCCACTGTATGTCGATTATCATATGCTTAGCAATGTCTTTGTCTAGTGAGAGTAGCTCAAGTAGAAAGAGAGTTCACTTGTTGCTCTTCAACAGATCTATTGAAGTAAAAAATATAAATAAATGCTGAACACTTTGTAGATTGACTTGGGAACATTTGCTTAAAAGAAATTCATGACTGACCCACACACAAAAAATAATGACTCATTTTCCTTCAACTGAAATCGTTTCAGTTCAGGCGCATTAATAATCAGACAAATCAGTTTGTTTTATGTATTGCATGAGTGATTGTACAGTATGTAGCCTAATTTATGACAAGTAATAAACAGAAGTCTTTTGCCTTTGATTTGACTCATCACAATGCATGCCAGGCACAAACATATTAGCTTACACAGCAGCTTGTGTTCAAAGTGAACACACGCCAAAGGAGCTTTACCAGTACAGTACAAATTCTGTTAAGAGAGCTCTGGAAGGTTAATTAAATGTCACAGTAAATGTCATCAAAAGTAATTTTAGACGCAGAGAATAAGTGTCTCCATACTTCTACAATGTGAGCCCTGGTTGGTGAAGTTGACTCATTCGCACTATCAGACAGTCGGGGAGGGGACTGAATCAACAACAGTACGATTGCAGATATCATTTCGCTTTATTTACTTTATTTTTACTGTGCTTTTCCTGGTAAGGGTTGTGATGGCAACATGCCAAGCCTGACCGACATGAACACCCAGCCCTCTGAAGCTTTTGCCAATTTGTTATGTGAAACACTCTGACATTTCCAGGGCACTTAAAAGTTTATAAGATCATTATGTTCACATTTCTAGAGTATAGTACATTTTGACAGACGCAATCCTTCTCATGTATCCTGGGTTGTCCTCTTTGTGAGGTGCACTTTAACTATAGGAAAAAGGTTCAGAGGCCTACCTGTACTGCTGAGCTCTACATCCTGTCCCAGGGATTTCTCCCATGTTGCTAACCTTGTCACCCTTTGATGGATAGTGAACTCGGCAACCCTGAGCAGGAACTCTGCTGCAATGATTCACTCGTCCACCCACACTCGAGAACAAGACCCTGAAGTGCTTGAACTCCTCCGCCCTATCTGAAGAGACTGTCCCTCTTTTCTGAGACCTTATATTTGGAAATGATCATTTTAATAACTTCACCCCTTGCTCGCTTTGCTCATCAGCCCCTTCCCCCCCCCCTGCCAGCAGCCACCTCTCCGAAACCCTTCTTAAACTGTGATACAATGGGAAACAAATAAATTTTTTTAACTGTGCTGCTGCTGCCCTCACGCGTGATCTGTATTTCGCTCGCCTACCCTAAGCCAGTTGTAGGCGCTGTTGTGAAGAGGGTGGCTGAGCGCCCCCCAAGGAGATACATTGGGAAACAAGTAACAGGTGCTCTTTGCTCGAGAAGCTGGTGGCTTGCTGCTCGAACGTTTAAAAGCCTGTACAGCACCTGAATATTCAATCTCTTTTCGCTGTTCTGTTATTTCTCCAAGGAATATTTCCAGGTTGTTTGCGCTAATGTGATCTTTACTCTCATTTTTGGAGACTTTCGAATTTTCCTGCTTCCATTATCTCTAACCTGCTCTGCTTGTGTATCATGGGACTTGTCTCGATGCGTGCTCAATAATCCAGGTAAGGAAATACTCGAAAGTTGATTTAGTTCATCTGGACATAGTTCTTTTCCAGGGAGATACGTTACATCACTCATCCAGTCTCAGTTGACTGCAGGTTTCTCCAACCTTATAAACAGTACCTTTTTGAGTACTCTTCTCGGTACTCAAATGTGGCACTTGGTGCCACGGCCCACCTGCCAAGTTGTTTTGCCTGCCTAAGGTAAAGTCATCTCTGTTGGAGGATCGCAGGAATCGTGGGAAAGAGGGGTCCTTTCATCGGACTAGCACTATTTCAGCTGTGGAATGGCCAAATGGGGGAGGCAGCTTAAATGAATGAGGTCTCCAGGACTCTAAACAAATCCAAATCATATTATGTGATACCGTCTACTGTTAAATTCTGCTCCGTACTTCTAAAATTTTTATTTTTATACTGTATTGAGGATTTGTTCTGTTCTGTGTATTGTATTGTATTGTATTGACCCCTTCTTTTTGACACCCACTGCATGCCTAGCCTAACTGGAAAGGGGTCTCTTTTTGAACTGCCTTTCCCAAGGTTTCTTCCATTTTTTTGGGGGGAATTTTTCCTTGTCTTCTTAGATAATCAAGGCTGGGGGGGCTGTCAAGAGGCAGGGCCTGTTAAAACCCATTGCGGCACTTCTTGTGTGATTTTGGGCTATACAAAAATAAATTGTATTGTATTATATTGTACCTTTGCATAATGACCGAAACTAGCACCATTGACTAACAATGGGCTGTGTGATCAATGATATGCAAATTCTCCATTGATCAATGGCCATAAGTACAGTTGGGGAATGGCTGCAATCACAGCATTGTAAGATGGTGAAAGATGTACCCTTAGGCCCCCTCCTCGGCTCAGAGATGGTCGTTCCTTTTTCACGTAAATGGCCTCCTTGACTCCTTGCTCAAACCAGTGTTCCTCCCTGTCCAGGATGTGCACATCTTCATCACAGAAAGAGTGGCCACTGTCCTGTAGGTGTAAATAGACTGCGGAGTCCTGGCCTGACGAGGTAGCTCTTCTGTGTTGTGCCATCCGCTTCACCAGTGGTTGTTTGGTTTCCCCGATGTATAATTCACGACAATCCTCTTGGCACTTAACTGCGTAAACTATATTACTCTGTCTGTGCTAGGGCACCCAGTCCTTGGGGTGGACTAAATTTTTTTTTTTGAATGGTACTCATGGCCATTGATCAATGGACAATTTGCATATCATTGATCACACAGCCCATTGTTAGTCAATGGTGCTAGTTTCGGTCATTATGCAAAGGTACTGTTTATAAGGTTGGAGACTGAGGAAGTCACTTGGATGAGTGATGTAACGTATCTCCTTGGAAAAGAACTATGTGCAGATGAACTGAATCAACTTTCTAGAGTATCATAGGACTTGCATCTGAAGGTTGTAAGTATGACGTGACTTGTCCATCTTGCGGGAAGTGAAAGTGTCTCTGTCTAACCGTCTCTCTTCAAAAGATCACGTGTTGTCCCCGGGAAAAAGTCTCGTCTCATCGCAAGTTTTTTTTTATAATAGAGAGATAATAATAATAATAATACATTTTACTTATATAGCACCTTTCTTATGTTCATTTTGATCCATATGCATTATAGATCACAGTCTGATGAGGCAAACAGGATATCATCATCCTCCACTAGCAGCAGACATACAAACTTTACTGAATACCATTGACAGGCGCAATGAAAGCTGACTCGTTTCTACAAGTGGAATGGTGGAGGGTAAAATTACCCATTCATTTGTGAAGACTGAAATTTCAATATCATGATTTACAGGCCATCTTTTTTTTTTAAGCATTTTATTGAATCTATTAAAAGCAAATAACATTTCATTCAAGCAAATTTTACAAAGCTAAGTTCACATCAAATCAACCCCCACCCATGAGAAAGAGAGCTAGGCCAACAGAATAAAACTTTAACAGTAGGAAAAATAAATAAATAAATAAGGGTAGAGAATCCGCTTCCTCAGTTTAAATGCTTAATCTAAAATATTATTGATTAGATCCTGCCAGGTTTTAAAAAAGTTCTGCACTGATCCTCTAAGTGAGAATTTGATTTTTTCCAATTTCAGATAATATGTAACATCGGTTACCCACTGACTAAAAACAGGAGAGTTAGGATTCTTCCAGTTGAGCAAAATAAGTCTACGTGCTAATAGTCAAGTAAAGGCAATTACAGTTTGTTTGTCCTTCTCCACTTTAAGCCCACCTGGGAGCTCACCAAACACAGACAGCTGTTAATGGATTAGGAGGGATTGTGACACCAAGGCTGTCTGAAAGGCATTTAAAGATTTTGTCCAGAATGATGTTAATTTGGTGCAGGCCCAAGACATGTGACTCAGTGAGGCTGGAGCTCGATTGCAATGTTCACAGGTTGGATTTTGCCCTGCAAACATTTTGGATAATTTTAAACAAGACAGATGTGCTTGATAGATAATTTTAAATGGAATAATTGTATGCTTTGCACATTTGGAGCTCGAGTGAATTCTGTGCATGGCTGCCATCCACTTCTTTTCTGAGATGTTGAGTGAGAGATCCTTTTCCCACTGTCCTCTTAGATCTTTGAAATGAGGGGACTTTAAAATTTTTGTGTACTACAGAAATGCTGTCTGAGTCCTCAAGACTGATCAGTATTTTTGATACAATAGGCCAACATCTTGAAGTGGATCCTAACGGTGTAATGGTCTTCAAGGGTCCCTGAGAGGTAGGAAAAAGTCTTCTAACTATGCTGGGCCAATTATGGTGGCCAAATATGTGATCTGTGCTTTGCAGCAGCAGCGCTAAACACTGTGCCACTGTGCTTCAAAAAATAAAAGATGCAGATGGAATGAATACCACAAACAGCCACAATGTAGTAATACATAAATAAAATAAAAATCATTATATTATTATTTCACAGAGTGTCCTGATTTTCTGATGGGAGAGACTTTCAGGGCTTGTCTTCAGATCGTAGCTGGACACATGGCTAACTATGTATACAAATTATGTTATTTGCAGATTGCATTATATATCTGGTGGCAGTACTCGTAATGATCTCGTTATGGTCAGGTAATGAACCAATCAAATAAAAAGACTGCAAGTTTATTGTTTATTTTGTTTTTAAACACATGCAGGATGGAAATCCTGCAGTGTTTCTCAGCCTCTGCGGCTTCATAGACCATTTTTACCTGTTAAGTCCACTGAAGACCCACATGCAGCAATCAATGAGCCTTTGAGTTAAATGGCCAGAAGGAAAGATGAAACGAGTGTGGTTAGAGATGGGGGGGGGGGTTACGCAGCACTGTCAAGCACTTCAGTGGATGGGGAGGTGGGAGCAGTTTTAGTGCATATTAGTAGCTGACACAGCATTTTATTCTTTCCTCGTGTGCTTGCGACCCAGCAATGGCCACAGCGACGACAATCTTAAGAGTTAGCATGCGTGAAAGTCCTGTATATGGCTGCTCCGGCTCTGTGATGCAACACTGGACTTGCAAGGACACACGGTAGGACTCAAAGCACCTGAGGGAGGCTAAGAGGATTTAATGGTTGACAGTGGGAAAGACAGAGGAGAGATCTAGCTGGATGAGGACAAGTTCTTGCATGGGGCTTTTCTTGGGGCTCTCAGTTTACCGCTCACATAACCAAAGATGTACAGGTAGTGCTGGCAGCAAGTGAATATGAGTGTGGGTAAGTGTGCCTGTACAGCAGTACTCCCCAACCTTTTTGACAGCAAGGATCACTTTATTAGATGCAAATTTTTCCATGGACCGGTCAGTGGTTAGGGTGCTCATAGGGGGCTCGGGGGGAGGCAGTTTTATACACAATTTACAATTTACATAACATTTCTATTATTGGGTGGCACGGTGGCGCAGTGGTAGCGCTGTTGCCTCACAGTTAGGAGACCCGGGTTCGCTTCCCGGGTCCTCCCTGCGTGGAGTTTGCATGTTCTCCCCGTGTCTGCGTGGGTTTCCTCCGGGCGCTCCGGTTTCCTCCCACAGTCCAAAGACATGCAGGTTCGGTGGATTGGTGATTCTAAATTGGCCCTAGAGTGTGCTTCGTGTGTGGGTGTGCTTGTGTGTGTCCTGCGGTGGGTTGGCACCCTGCCCGGGATTGGTTCCCTGCCTTGTGCCCTGTGTTGGCTGGGATTGGCTCCAGTAGACCCCCGTGACCCTGTGTTTGGATTCAGCGGGTTGGAAAATGGATGGATGGATTTCTATTATTATTAAGTTATTAAGCATACGTTTGCAACCCGAGATTTTTCTTCTTTTTTTGCATATAACAAAGACATATGCTTTGCATTTGCCAATCCAACAGACTGCACATCACAAACATTAACACTGTTATCGGTTTTTTCGTGTCTGCCGTTTCTATAGGAGGGTGACAAAGAGTTAAATTCCAATGGATGTTTTTCAGATGTTGACAAGCAATAAGCAAAAGGTATCACTGAAAACCACAAAAAACAAAAACAGCAAAAAAAAAAAAAAAAACAGTACGAGGAAAGCTCAAAGAAAGAATTTTTTTTTACAATGTCTCTGTTTGGGGATCGTTGTGTAGCCTAAATGTGTACAACTGAGCAGCGACCACAGATCTAACTGCTCTGTGGATGATTCATTCAAGCATTTCAAGGTCACTTCGTTGTAATGAAAGCATCTGCTGAATGTACTTCGTAGTAACAAGATTTCTATAGTCTCGTGTCATATGGGGAAACTGTCGGGACCGTAAAAATACTTTGTTGTAATACTCTCTCACCTCGGTCCCTCTCCTCTCTCTGCGCCGCTGCAAAGCCCCGCCCGCCAAGCGTTCTGAAAAGTCTGAGTGAGTCTCCGTTGCCGGCAATTCTCTCGCGGCCCGGCTGTCAGACAGCTGCGGACCGGTAGTGGGTCGCGGACCGGTGGTTGGGGACCCCTGCTGTCTTATGTCATATGCTGTTTTAGTTGTCACTGTTTCCCTGTGACCGTGAAATGAATTAAGCATGTTGAGCAAATAAAAGGGTATTCATGTGCTTGGCTTGTGAACTGAAGATCATTGAATGGAAATACAGTAGTAGTGGGCCACCCTATGGAGGAGATGGAATAAAGTGAGGCCTGGCTAGGCCCTCCAGCACTCCAGGTGAGCTGTCCACATTTGTTGTACAGAAGGCCCGCTACACTGTCATCCTTTTGTATTGTAACATTCAAGTGACTTTTTGTCTTTCATTCAGTCGGTTTATCCCACTCCAAAACCCTTCTAGAGAGCACTACTGAAAAATCTCTTCATCAATAACTTGCCTAACAGCAGTCTGATTTATTGTAGCTACAGCGTGTCTCGCCCTTGGCACAGGATGAACAGGCGGGATTTTTCTGTCAGCATTCCTACAGTGAAGAAAGCATACAGTACAATCCCTCTTCACTGGCCTCGCATTAACCGGCCTGTTAATATAAAATAAAATAATTTTTTTTTTTTAATCTTGAGTTCTTCTTTATATTATATGTATGCACTTCCTTCTTTCCTGGAAGGTGAGAGAGGGCTCCTACGCTCAGAGTGATTTCCGTTTACATATTCCTTTATGAATTTTCCACGGTGCCTTCTTCTTTCTACCTGGCAGCTCCCCTACTTCTCCCATTGGGCATCGGAACAGGGGAGTTGCCCTACCTGCAGGTGCAGCTGCCTTCCACACTGGTCCGGTTGCCCTCCGATCCCTAGCTACGTCGGGCTCCATCCAGACCGAGACTTGTGTTCTTTACCCAGCGGCCAGGGCGCTCACGTTGGGGCTAACCCAGTCCAAAGCCTCCATGACTGCCGCTGCCTTTCGACGGCCAGTCGTCTTCAATATCGGTCACTCCAGCTCCGTGATCACTCAGCTGGAGCGACCACTTTCTTCAGCCCCACTGAGTGTCGGCCAAACACTCCTCTGCAGGGGTTCACCTCCCAGCTGCCTGAATTTGCTCCATTGAATCTGCTCTCGCTCGCTCGCTCTCCTGCACTGGCTTTCCTCTACCTGCTTTCTTCTTCATTAACCTCCCGTTCTTTCCTGTTCTCCCCCTAGCCGCCTCATGCTTCTATTTATCATGGGGATGCGAGTGCGGCGATTATTTATTTAAAAAGTGGCCTTTTTGACTTGAGCTGTGGACCCGCTACACCACACTGTCCAGTCGTTGGATGAGAAAAAAGAACGTGTGCAAAATCGTGGCTGAAGCCTTGTGGATATGGTTCCTTGAGGAACATCGGTGAGGTACAGTACATACCTTAGAAATATTTTTCTACATGAAAATAGGTATGCGTCGGATTAACCGGTCAAAGCTGCAACCAGCCATGGGTCCAGTCCCGAGATGGCCGGTTAAGAGGGATTGTACTGTAATGAAAGAATGAAAAATGGACCCTTTGACATCTTTACCAAGGCTGATAGTTGGAATACTATCCATCCATCCATCCATTTTCCAACCCGCTGAATCCGAACACAGGGTCACGGGGGTCTGCTGGAGCCAATCCCAGCCAACACAGGGCACATGGCAGGAACCAATCCTGGGCAGGGTGCCAACCCACCGCAGAGTTGGAATACTAACAAAAAAAAAAAAAAGCAGGTCTTGAAAACACCGCTTCGGCCTGATTATTATTTTTTTCTTCATATCTTTAAGAACACGCCTAACCAGGCAAATACTAGTGTGATACGTCGCCATGTGAAAGGTACAACAGTGCAGTGAATGTTACACTCACCTGGTTTGAGTTTTATTGTCTAACTTTTTCTAGAGCAGATACTGTATATTCATTGCTCTTTCACCATTGTCTATGTTCTCACCAAGTGGAATATCTGTCCAAACTCTACAAAGATCCAGCCAGATTAACCAACAGGTGAGCAGACACGACAAGACACTGGCCAAGTCAGAAAGTTAATAAAAAAGGATTCCTGACTGTTAAAAAGCAGAAGTACATTTAACAAGTCTAGTTTAGATGGGGTGTCACAGGTCACCTCCTGGCAGCCACAACACACTCTATAAATGCTCACAAAGGCAGCAGGAAAAATTCAAGTACTTCTATTTCCGGATCACATACCAACAAACACTGGGGCGATTTGGGGGGGAGTTACTACAAGTGCAAACAAATCAAATTCCAACTTGGCCAAGCGAAGCAGGATTTTGTTCCTTAATATCGGGAAGTTCTTCTGTTGTGTGTTACTGTCAACCATTCAAGTTCTGCTGCAAGTCTCCTCTCTAATCAGAGGCAGGCTGGTGTTTTGAAGCAACTGCTTTAACAGGTCAGCAGAGGATTTCAAACATTCAAGAGGTAATTGTGGAGAAGCTTATGGATTTCTAATGTTGCAACTACTGGTTAATCGTACCCATAATGGAAGTCAAAGTGTTTTTTACCTAAAAAACGTTTCATTATGTAGAGTAGAATTATTTGTTTTCAGAATTTAACTTCATTTCAGACAAGACAATGACAGCAAGCCCCCACACATGGACACCTTTTTGAAGCTTGCAATTATACAGTGTCTTGAGTTACAAAATAAGAGTATTCAATCGAATACACCACCGGTCAAAAGTTTTAGAACGCCTCAGTTTTTCTTCAGAGTTAACCTATTAACTGCCAATTTTATTTTCCCGAATATTTTTGCTTTATTGTTATAGATTAACATCTGCTTAATAAGGAAACATATATTTTGAATCTCAACATTTGTACTTTTTCCAAAATTTCCAACATGCAGTCCAACATTACATTTGCAGCTGTGGCAGGTGGCCGGGTGCGGCCCTCAATCAGCCACCTATTTAAGGAGCCGCCGCCCTGCAATCAAGGCTGGAGTCGGGTGAGGAGGTGGACGAGGTCTGAGGAGGCGGCAGGAGGAGCCCTGTGTGTGTTGTGGAAAGGAAGAAGAAAGTGGCTGGTGAAAGCCTGGACTTTGGGGGACTGTGGGGATTTGGTGAGGTGCACGTGAGGACTTGTATAAAATAGTGAATAGTGTAAATAAACGTGTGGTGATGGACTGCAACGTGTCTGCCTGTCTGTGTCCGGGCTGTACCCTTCTACAGTGGCGTAGTCGGCAGGATGCTGCACCTGGCACAAGGTGCGGACCTGCATTCAAAATATTGTCTGTGGAAGGCCCGGCACAGCAGGCGAACTCACCCACGTGCCGCAGGGGCGGCGTGCACCGAACCCCACAGGGGAATACAGTGTCGCGGACCGTTAGCGGTCCGGTGTCAGACTTTGTGTTTCAGGGGCAGCTTGGGAGCGCGGTGGCAGCTAGGAGAGCTGCCTGGAAGGAGATGCTGCAGCCGCAGCAGCCGCGGAGCTGCCCAGAACCTCGCCCTCGAGTGTGGAATGAGGGTGAGGAGGCCGCAGACCGAAGGTCCCTCCTCGTAGCAGGCACGGGATTGGGCAGCGTGTCCTGTCCTCCCGCCAACGATTGGTCAGAGGCGGGAGCAGGGAATGTTCGTCTCGTGCCGAGAAGAAACCCGAGTGGGCAGCAAGGAAGTGTCCACAGAGAGCAGTCGGTGAGTGGAACTACTCGCGAGGTAAGCCCACCGCCGTCTGCTTCTCTCTCCTTGGCGGCGATATTGCAGGAGCTGAAAGAACGACTGCGCCTTGTGCTGTCGCCGCCGGCCGAGCGATGTGCCCTCCGGGCGGAGACGCTGGACTCAGGAGGGATGGCAGTGGCGTCGGATCGAGAGCCGCAGGCAGAAGTGGATCGGCGCACTGCAGGAGCTCCTGGACGGAGAGGCACAGCGGGGAAGGTAAGGGAGACTGACCCCGTTAAGCTCCGGACGCCAGCGAGGCTGGGTCTGCCCTCTTACAATGGGCAGATCCGAACCGCTGTGGCGTCACAAAGTAAACGGAGGAAGCGGCTTGGGGAAGCCAGTTCCTCCGATAAGCGAGGACATGCTGCTGGGTGCGCGTGTCCCGCAAAGGGCCGTCCTCTGCGAAGGCAGAGGAGAATCCCGCAGCTGGAGAGGTCGAAACGGAGAGTAATCCCACTGGTGATTCCGTGGCGGGGAGCACGGACTGCTCGGGCTGGGAAGCCGAGAAAGGGAGCATCGGGGCGCCGATCGGGGCCGAGAGCGTTGGCCCAGCTGAGGACGAGCCGAGGGGCTGCGTCAGGGCAACGCCTCCGCCCTTGTTTTTCTTTTGGATTTGCAGGATCGGGCCCTAGGCTACAATGTGTTGGCTTGCCGCCGAGGGGTTCCCGTCCTCCCGGAATGGTTCGCTGGTCCCAGGAGGTCTCAGCTAGCGGGGGAGTCATGTGGCAGGTGGCCGGGTGCGGCCCTCAATCAGCCACCTATTTAAGGAGCCGCCGCCCTGCAATCAAGGCTGGAGTCGGGTGAGGAGGTGGACGAGGTCTGAGGAGGCGGCAGGAGGAGCCCTGTGTGTGTTGTGGAAAGGAAGAAGAAAGTGGCTGGTGAAAGCCTGGACTTTGGGGGACTGTGGGGATTTGGTGAGGTGCACGTGAGGACTTGTATAAAATAGTGAATAGTGTAAATAAACGTGTGGTGATGGACTGCAACGTGTCTGCCTGTCTGTGTCCGGGCTGTACCCTTCTACACAGCACTGTTTTCTTGCGTTAGTCTTACACACTGCACACTTCCTTTGTTTGCCCATTTCTGTGCGTTCAATGTAGTGACCAGTTCCAGAGGTTCTGATATCAACAGGAACACGACTCTTGGCTGGTTTGGAGAAGGATTTCCTCCTGGTTTAAAGTACATGATCCCATGGCAGTTAATGGGTTAAGCAGTTGAAATGCAACTGTGGCAGACGACTGGGGACCCTGCCCCACCGGGACACCTGGGGAAGGGAAGGACTGGGAGAGGGGCAATATCTTCCCAGGGGTGCAAGAGGGCAACCCCGCTGGATTACATTAGGACCACGGATGGGGAGCTTAGAAGGTCAATCCTGTTGAGGTCCGTGGTCACTGTCAGTGGGCGCCTGGACAATCCAGGTGCACTTGGTTCCTCTTCCGGCAGCACTTCCTGGTGTGATGGAAGTGCTGCTATCCAGGGCTCTGGGGTCATCCAGGCATCCCCTGGGTGGAGGCCACGGACCCCAACAGGGTTGAGCTTCTAAGCTGCCCATCCCAGGCCCTGATGTAATCCAGGTGGGCTGCACTGGAGCGAGAAAACGGCAAATAGCAAGTGAAAAGAAGTTAACAGGGTCTCTCCAGTCTTCAAACTCAGCAATTACACATTCCTGTACACTTTTAATACATAATTACTATCTATTTACTAAATGTAGAGGATTAATAAAACAGTGGGTATGGCATTTGCACAAGATGGCCGGGTCTGAACTTGAATGCATGCAGCCAACCTGCCTTGTGTCAACATCCCAACATGGCCACAACCTACCTACCTGCCTGCCTGCCTGCCTGCCTGCCTGCCTGCCTGCCTGCCTGCCTGCCTGTCTGTCTGTCTGTCTGTCTATCTATCTATCTAATGGTTACTTCCAGCATGATAACACACTTTATGAAAAAGCAAATTGGATTCATGAACATGGAAATGAGTTCGGTGATCTTCAGTGGCCTTCCCAAACACTGGATCTTCTTCTTCTTCCACTTCATTGACTGGTATTAAAGTTTTGTATCTCAAACTAAGACCTGATTTCAGTGCCTTCAGAAAGTATTCAGACTCCTTCACTTTTTGTACATTTTTCTGTGTTGCAGCCTTATGCTGAAATTGTTTAAAATCATTTTTTGCCTCATCAAACAACACTCAATATAGAGCATTGCATATTTATTAAAAATAAAAAACTGAAATAACCCATTGACAAAAGCATTTAGACCCTAATGTGAAGCCCCTTTGGCAGTAATTACAGCCTGAAGACTTCCTGGGTATGACCCAATAAACTTTGCACACCTGGATTAGGAGGTTTTCTGCCCTTCTTCTCTGCAGGGCCTCTCAAGCTCTTCCATGTTGGATAATCATAATAATTCATTACATTTATATAGCGCTTTTCTCAGTACTCAAAGCGCTATCCACACAGGGAGAAACCAGGAATCGAAACCAGGAATCGAACCAGGAATCTTCCACAGTCTCCTTACTGCAAAGCAGCAGCACTACCACTGCTCCACCTGTGGACAGCTCTTTTCAGGGTTCAAGTCTGTGCTCTGGGTGGGCCACTCAAGAACATTCCCAGAGTTGTCCCTAAACCACTCCTGTGTTGTCTCGGCTTTGTGCTTAAGAGTCACGTTCCTACTGAGCCCAGTGTGAGGTCCAGAGCGCTCTGAAGCAGGTTTTTATTAAGGATATCTCTGACGTTTGCTCCGTTTAGCATTCCCTTATCCCTGTCTAATCTCATAGTCCCTGCTGCTGAAAAACGTACCCTACAGCAGGATGCGGCCATCACCATCCTTCACACAATTGTACTGTGCAGGTGATAAATGCTGCTTGGTTTACTCCAGGCGTGATGCTTACAATTGAAGCCATCAGACCAGAGAATCTTCTTTATCGCTGATTGAGAGTCCTTTAGGTGTCTTTTTGCAAATTCCAATCAGGCTTCCAGGTTTCACCTGGCCACTCCACCATAAAATCCAGATTAGAGGAGTGCTGCAGTGGTTGCTGTCTTTCTGCAGGTCTCTCCATACAGGTTCTCTTGTGCTCAGCCAAAGTGACCATCGGGTTCTTGGTCACCTCTGTTACAAAGGTCCTCCCACCCTGATTGCCCAGTTTGGCCAGGCAGCCAGCTCAAGGAATAATCGTGGTTGTTCCAAACTTACTCCATTTAACAATTAAGAAGGCCACTGCGCTCTTGGAGACCTTCAGTGTTGCGGCAATTTTTTTTTTTTTTTTTTACTTTTATTGGCCATTGATGGAACAATGAATTCTGAATTATATCAGAGAATTCTAAAGGAAAATGTCAGGACATCTGTCCATGAACTGAATGTCAAGAGAAGGTGGGTCATGCAGCAAGACAACGACCCTAAGCACACAAGTCGTTCTACCAAAGAATGGTTAAAGAAGAATAAAGTTAATGTTTTGGAATGGCCAAGTCAAAGTCCTGACCTTAATCCAATCGAAATGTTGTGGAAGGACCTGAAGCGAGCAGTTAATGTGAGGAAACCCACCAACATCCCAGAGTTGAAGCTGTTCTGTACGGAGGAATGGGCTAAAATTCCTCCAAGCCGGTGTGCAGGACTGATCAACAGTTACCGGAAACGTTTAGTTGCAGTTATTGCTGCAAAGTTGGGTCACACCAGATACTGAAAGCAAAGGTTCACATACTTTTGCCACTCACAAATATGTAATTTTCAATCATTTTCCTCAATGAATAAATGACTAAGTATAATATTTTTGTCTCATTTGTTTAACTGGTTTCTCTTTATCTACTTTTAGGACTTGAGTGAAAATCTGATGATGTTTTAGGTCATATTTATGCAGAAATATTGAACATTCTAAAGGGTTCACAAACTTTCAAGCACAACAGTACATATATATATATTTAAATTATAAGCAGGTATTGTATATCATACCTAGGCATTACCAGCATGACTTTCCTGTTTACCTTTTGGCATTGCATAGAATGGCTAGGAAATGTTTGAAATTTTAATCATTTTGTACTTTGATGTTCCATTTTTGTTATTCTATAGATTTCGCAGGCATTCTATAGAATACTTAATTTCACACATTATATATATATATACATACTGTATATAAAATGTATGTATTATCCTTTCCTGAAAAAAATTGTCTCACATGTTTTGTAAGATTGAAATGTCAAGAATGTCCCATTAATCCTCTCTTTGTTTTATGTCACTAATCATATGAAACCATTTACAGTTGTTAGGCAACCTAATACACACTTCTTTGGGACGTCAGATGGAAACTACTACTGAGAGAAACACTCACACTGCCATGGGGAGAGAATGCAAACTCCAAACAGGTAGTAGTGGATGGGTCAGGATTTGAACCCAAGACGCTACATCAATGAGGTAACAGTGCCAACCACTCTGTCGCCTATGTCTCCACAGCCCCGGTAGAACTGCAATGACTTCATTTTAAATAATTTACATACAAATTTGGTCAAAACCGCTGCATGAAATCATGGAGTCTTTATAAAAATGTCAATTTAAAAGAAAGCAAAACGTATTTAGTTGGATTAAACTTACATCTATGCACTTTACCCCTGGGGATTTTTAAGAGCAATCTTTAGGTGATTCTGAAAAATGCCAACCTGGAGGCTCACTGCAAGTACGGCTCAACCGTCCTCCCTACCTGGCTTGGACATGTCTTATTGTTTGAGGATTATTCACAGGATTATTCACAGCCATGACCACCTCTCTTGGTTGGTGTTTGTCAAGCTCTGTACCAACATGGTGCTTCCTGTCTTGTTATGCGTGACTACAAACCCAATAATCTTTTTCTCCCTTAAGCAGCAAAATACAGTCAGTCAGTCATTACCCAACCCACTATATTCTAACACAGGATCACAGGGGTCTGTTGGAGCTAATCCCAGCCAACACAGGGTGCAAGGCAGAAACAAATCCCCAGGCAGGATGCCAGCCCACCGCAGGGCACACACACACACACGCAAACACCAAGCACACACTAAGGACAATTTAGAATCGCCAATGCACCTAACCTGCATGTCTTTGGACTGTGGGAGGAAACTGGAGTACCCGGAGGAAACCCATGCAGACACAGGGAGAACATGCAAACTCCACGCAGGGAGGACCCAGGAAGCAAACCCAGGTCTCCTAACTGCGAGGCAGCAGTGCTACTACTGTGCCAATGTGCCGCCCCCAGCAAAATACAAAGAACAATTAAACAATAATTCAATAATGTGACAAGTCAAATAATAAGTATATGCAATACCCAATGTTCCCATCAGCAGCCACATTGGAGCAGTGGCAATAGTGATTGTTTTTTATGATGCGCCAGCTAACTACCACTCTTTACAGTGGTTGCTTTTATCAGGCAAGGTGAGCCAGAAACCGGCCATGCATGAAGGACTGCCAGCAGTCAGTTCACTTATTATTCAGGGAGTGTGAAGGGGACCAAAGCAAGAGGAGAACCAGGAGGCATGTCTTTGAAATGTGGCTCCAAGAAATATGCACAACTCAAATAATCTACAGTGGACAGGACTGGACAACACAGATGGCACGTTCAACTAACTGAACAGCTGTACCCGCCATGAAACCACAGCACAGGATTTTCATTCTAAAAGTGTCAATGAAAGCAGGCCTTAAAGCCTGCTTGCCTCCCACTCATGCTATTGAGGTTTTGCCAGCTTTTCTTGAAGCACCCAGATTGCTTAAAACATTTGAATGTGTTAGAAAGAATATTTAAACAGATCAAAAATTATTCAACCATTTTCTGAAGCTGTTCCTAATATACTGTATATATTCCTGGACACACTTCCTCTAAACTGCTCCTGATATGTGAAACACCCCGTAGACGAATGTACATAAGAACATAAAATGTTTGACCATTCACTCCCTAAACCTTGTTTAGTTATATGAGAGGAAAACCAGAATATCTGGAAAAACAAACGTGTAGACACAGGACAAAAACATAAGCTCAGCAAAAAAGCGGCCTACAGCAGCAGCAGTAACCACTGCATTATACATCCATTTATGTTTCCATTATTAAACATGCTGTGTAGCCAGATGTTATTTCATGATGACTATTTTCTGAAGAAATCACAAAGATATATCACAAATGTATCCACATTTCTCTAATAACAGTCCTGGCTCTATGTAATTATTGAAGAATGAGAGGTAAGTGTTAAGACAGTGGTTTGGGAGCTTCAGCCCAGTGTCATAGCTACACAAAATATGGAGTAGCAAATCTAGAAAAATGGATAAACATTAAATATGTTTAATAAAATATCACCTAGCTGGGCATGTATGCACATTCCTACCCCATCCGAATCAGCAAGCTAACTAAAAGGACAGGTTCAGTTATAAGATGCACGCTGGACCCCCTGGAGGTCATAGCAAAGGAGAGAGCTGAAACAAAAACGAGTGCCATTATGAACAAAGCTGCACATCCTCTCTCTGACTCACTGACATAGAGGACTTTCCGAAAATGAATCATTCAGTAGAAGTGTGTCAAGAAAAACTACAGAGGGCTCTGTTATACCAACAGCAATATTTTTCTATAGAGCCTTACTGTGACTGGGGTGGCACAGTCAGAACTTTTCTTTCTTGTTAATTTCTTGCTGTATAGTCATTCTGGGGTGTGTATTTATTTATTTTTTTATCTACCTATTTATGTATTTATTTATTTAAAAAGCTTATGTGAAAAGACAAATCCCCCCTAAATTTCCTATCTATCTATCTATCTATCTATCTATCTATCTATCTATCTATCTATCTATCTATCTATCTATCTATCAACATTTACATTTATTTGCTAAGCAGACACTTATATCCAAAGTGACTTACAAAACATCTCAACATAACCAAGCAAACATTGGTCTTGGGGGACTGCTTGGAAACACGTGTTACAGAATAAGATCAATTATCACAAGTGAAGAGTTCAGAACAAAACACAAGCAACTTACACATCCTTGGTTACAAAAACCTGACAGCCAATATCAGTTAGAAAAAATTCACCAAACAAGAGAGTCTTCAAATGCTTCTTAAACACATTGAGGGAATCAGCAGTTGAAATGGAGGTGGGCAGTTTATTCCACCAGCTAGGAGCTACACATGAAAACAATCTGGATTGAAAGCTGATGCCAACCATACACACCGTTCATCAGCAGATCAGTAAGTGAGAAGGAGCACAAGACCTCACAAGTCTCTCGATATACTGTATCTATAGCAGGTGCTGACCCACTAACTACTCTGTAGGCAAGAATCAAGGACTTCAACTGAGTATGTGCTGCTTCAGGAAGACAGTGTAGCAATCTAAAAAGGGGAGTGAAATGTGTCTGCCTCAACTGTTTGAACACCAGACATGCTGCTGCATTCTGAATTGTCTGCAGTGGCTCGGTGACTCATACTAATTCTCCCGCTAGCAGAGCTGTAGTGGTCCAGATGTGACAAGACCAAAGCTTACACCAGGGGATGGTGGTGCATACTTTTGTCTATCCTAGTAGCCATTGTACAGAGTGAGTCTGCAAGGCCGAGAGAGCTGAATGACATGGTCCATGAAGGACATCTGGTCATTGCTTACCACCCCCAAAGCTGTATACAGACTTGACAGGTGTTATCGTTAATGAGTCGAGCTGAACAGAGATGGGATGCTGAATAGACAGATGAGCTAGGATAACAGAAAGGTCTGCCTTTGTCAGGTTGAGCTGGAGATGATGTTTCTTCATCAAGGTTGCAATTTTAGGGGGGCATGCAGAGACTGTAGCTGATACTGTGTGGTCCTCTGGAGGAAATGAAAGACACAGCTGCACATCATCAATAAAAAAAAAAATAATAATAATAATAATCTGCAGCGGCGGCACGGTGGCGCAGTGGGTAGCGCTGCTGCCTCGCAGTTGGGAGACCTGGGGACCTGGGTTCGCTTCCCAGGTCCTCCCTGCGTGGAGTTTGCATGTTCTCCCCGTGTCTGCGTGGGTTTCCTCCGGGCGCTCCGGTTTACTCCCACAGTCCAAAGACATGCAGGTTAGGTGGATTGGCGATTCTAAATTGGCCCTAGTGTGTGCTTGGTGTGTGGGTGTGTTTGTGTGTGCCCTGCGGTGGGTTGGCACCCTGCCCAGGATTGGTTCCTGCCTTGTGCCCTGTGTTGGCTGGGATTGGCTCCGGCAGACCCCCGTGACCCTGTGTTCGGATTCAGCGGGTTGGATAATGGATGGATAGATAGATAGATAATAATAATATATTTTACTTATATAGTGCCTTTCCCAAGCTCAAGGAGCTTCATCATCATTGGCAAAGCACTAATAAGAAAAACTATGGGACTTGATGATAGGGCCAAGTGAGAAGGTGTATATAGAGAGAAGAGGACAGCACCCAGAAATAATCCTTAGGGCAACCCCATGCTTGCCTGGTGCACCCTTGACATCTCTCCATGCCAGGGCACATGGTGGAATATACTTAATGGGTAGGAGTCAAACCAAATAAGGGCAGTTGCAGTGATGCCAAGGTCAGATAGGGTGGAAAGGAGGGCCAAATGAACAGAAAAGATCTAAGAAGATGAGAATAGTTGACATGTTGGCAGCTCTACCCTGACATAACGTTCAGTATCTATAAAGGAACCCTGGAGATATTAGCTCATTTACAGAGAAAGATAACCAGTGGCCTTACTGCTGTGCCAGCTAAGGAATATATTGGGCTTTCAACTTTTTTGGCTCGAAAAATGATCTCCCACTCACATTTACAGGTACACTGGTGCTCTTATGAATCAAAGTGAAGAAGGATTACACATTTTAAAACCACCAGTCTCTTGTAAAATTATTGGTTACAAGACACAATCCTGACCTGTTGGAGACAGTAATGGAGGAAAGAATGAAAACATGACTAATGGCCATCTTTATATACATAAAATAAGCTAGCGTGGCTGTCCGTTTGTCTGTCCAAGATTTTAAATCACCTGTAGCTCACAAACCGTTTGAACTATTGACCTAAAATTTGGTACACATGCACGACTTGACGTCTACTATCTGCTTTCGGGGTGATGAGTGACCTCCAAGGTTTTTCCTCTTTTTATTTTTATTTTATTTTATTGTATAATCAACTCTCAGCGGCGGCTGTGCCGTTCTCATCCCTACCACCTTCGCCGTCACTTCCCCTACCTCTTCATATCTTAAATCATTCTTGAGGCAGATTGAAGACTTAAGTGCCAGTTTAAGTGAAAAATTAAGAAAAAAACGTACTAAGTAATTGCAACACAAACACTGACTTCATCAGTTTTAACGCAAAAAGATGCTGATGGAAGAAGGGAAGAAGCAGGCTGCTAGAGTGGAGAAAAGAAGATCTGCTCAGGAAGCAGCAAGTGCATCAACCTCTGAGCAAACGAATGCTAAACATACAGAGAAAGAGGATGAAAGCTAGGAACGGTCAAGTCAAGTGTATAATGTGCAGTACGCCATTACTGGTGTGACAGATAGGGGGCGCTGTCGACCCCTGAACCCACAGACAACACGTTCTGACACCAGGTAAAAGTCTAATAATTAAATTTATTCGAATAATAATGTGCACAAAGCACCTCCACTCCACAATACTCAATAAATCAATAATTATCACAATACAATCCTCCACTCCCAGCCGCTCCGTTCCACACTCTCCCAACTCGGCTCACTGCTGGGATCTCCCACAGTCCTTTTATATCCCTTGAACCGGAAGTGCCTCTGTCCCTCAGTCCACGTGACTTCATAGCACTTCTGGGTCAGAGGACGAGGACGGAAGAAGCAAAGTACTTCCGGGCTGAAGAAAAAAAGCTATATGGAAAATTCAAATCCCCGTGCCTCCCTGCAGCGTCATCCTGGGGGCCCCCACGGTATCCAGCAGGGCTGTGAAGTAAAACTCCAATGTCCATGATGCCCTGTGGGAATTCGGGGCCCCTCCATGTTGCAGGGAGGACTCCATCTAGCGGTGTGGGGGTACTGGCCGGGATAAACTGCCGGCCATATATCACACTGGTTATAAATAATACTGCATCAACTATCATTGAGTACTTTTAGCCAACTAATTAATCGACAGAAATGTGTCAAAAATGCTACTTTATATCAACAACAATACACTTTTGTAATTTTGTGGTCAGGCTTCTCTTTTATCATTAGCCAAGCCAGAAGAGTTTTTCTTATTTTTTTTCCAATTCTTTGTGTGTATTTGAGGCAGGCTGTTGTTGTTTGTTATAATATTTCTTAAACTTCTGTAAAAAGGTAAGTTGTTCCCTATAGACAAGTAAAGTAATATCTTTCTATCTAAAATGTCAGACATTTTGACTGCTTTTTGTGTCAAGGTGACTTCCAATGACTTTCAGTGGAGGTCAGAAAGAAAAACCCTGCACACTCACCAGTCACAAGCCAGGGAGGAGGGTGATGATTGTAAATAGTGTGGCCAAGCTAAACCCGTCTTTCGACACTCTGAAATATGAGTAGCAGGTTGCAAGAGTGTTATTTATGTGTGTGTATGTGTGTAAATTTAGACCTGAGATGGGTTCTTTCCTGAACAGATTGTAATGCTGGCTTTATGTGTACAGTAACACCACCATGACACATTCTCCAAATGACAACTCTTTATAATGCAACCATAAAATGCAAGATGTTTTAATTTAAAAGAAAATCCAAAATGCAACCAGTGGAAGTCCTGCAATGAGTGCAGTTATTAAGATATACCCCAACACGAATAACTTTGATGTTTTACACAGGATAGAATCTGTTAAAAGCTTCATCCAATAATCAGAGTTACATGAGGAAAGATTTCAGACTTAGTGTCTCACCAACAGTTTTCATAGGAGTGGAACATAACACAATTATTTTAAAATAAAGGTCACATCTAATGTGTTGTATTTAATTACATGACTTTCTGATTTGGAGTAAGCCCTGTGCTAGACTGGTGTCCGGTCCAGGGATGGTCCTTCCCTAATGTCAGATACTGTGGACTTAAGCTTTGGGTTCTGGCCACCATGACCTGACATTCTGTAAGAAAAGGATGGATGTCAGGAGCTTAAACAGATTCCCACAATGGCAACAGTGTGGCATTATAAAATAATATAACTTTCTGTACAGTATTTAAGCTTGCATAACAATACAGTTTTAGATGTATACCTAACCATGTTGGTATGACCACAAAATGTCAAACTCAGACCCAGGAGGGTCACAGTGGCTAATGGTTTTCATTCCATCTACTTTCTGAATTAGTAACCAATTACCTCCACTAAAAGAACACACTTCCTTTGCTTAATTTTAATTGACTTGCTTTTTAAACATTCAAAACCCTTCATTATTTCTGGTTTTACTCAACTAGCATCCAAACAATACTGAGATGCAAGACCGCCAACAGATGACCAGCTTTCACCTATTTGTTCATCATACAACAACTGTTTCAATAAAATGTTTCAAAAAGGTCGGAGAAATAGGGATCTGCTCTAGTCCACAGAACCTACTGATGGTGCTCACATGAAAAGGAAAATCACAGTACTTGAAATGTCTGGTGTGATGGAGTGAAAGCACTAAGAAGTCATTAGAATAAAAAAAACAGGTTTGATTAACAAGAATTGGCTACTAGTTAAGAAACTATTAAATAATGTTGTCCCTCAAGGAGCTGAGCTTAGGAGTCCTGAGATAACTTGTCACCTGCTCTGCATCTCATTATTGTTTGGCAGCTGGTTAGGGGAACAATGAAGGATCAGCAGAATGTAAAAAAAAGTTAATTGAACCAGAGACAAAAGAAATATGTTCCATCAGCAGCACTAATTACTTACAAATTAAGGAAGTGGCTGGAATGAAAACCTGTAGCCACTGCAGCCCACCAGGATCTGAGTTTGACAATCCTTGGCCTAAGGCGTCCGTTGAGTTGAAGCAGACCTTGGGCGCAACTATATAAGACACATTTACAAATGTCACCAGTGTCAATCACCAACAGACACCATTCATGTTTCCTATAGACCTTCATATGGCAAAGCACAAGGTGAATGGTGTAAATCAGTAGACCACGAAATTACTAATTAATATGTAAGCAGTGGAAGGAGAAAAGCAGCACAATGACAGAAGTCTAAGACTGGAGAGAGAGAGAGAGAGAGAGAGAGAGAGAGAGAGATAAGGCACTATATAATAGATCATGGGTGTTGAACTCCGGCCCTGGAGGGCAAGCTGTAGCTGTAGGTTTTCATTCTAACCATATTCTTAATTAGTGACCAGTTTATGCTGCTAATTAACTTCTTTTAATTGACTTAACTTAATTATTTCCTTTTTCCTTAATTAGCAGCCAAACAATAATGAAGCAGAAAACATGACCAGCTGACCTGTGCCCATCACACAATATCTGAAAATAAAGAAAGGTGAAGGTCTCAGTAAGTTTCATCTCTCAGGTCACCAAAACATTTTGATGGTGTTCTAAGAAAAACATCTAAGATTACATCTTGCCTGAAGAAGGGGCCTGAGTTGCCTCGAAAGCTTGCATATTGTAATCTTTTTAGTTAGCCAATAAAAGGTGTCATTTTGCTTGGCTTTTCTCTAAGAAAAAACAGAAAACCAACAGTGTTGTAAACGTCTGCTGTGACAAAATGAGAGCAGCAACAAGCCATGTAATTAAATAACGAGTTTAATTAACAGCAAGAATCGGCTTCTCATTAAGAAACTGGTTGGAGGGAAAATCGTTGGAGTTTGAGGCCCCCATTTAGCTGTTGTCTCGTTTTACATATCATTTCTGTTTAGCTGTCATTTAATGAAGAAAAGAATTAATTCAGAGCACTGAATCCTTAAAAACAGGGCTATTAAACTGAAGGGAAAAAGAAGTCAATTAGTAGTGAGAACTGGTCACCGATTAGGAAAATGATTATAATGAAAATCTGCAGCCACTGATGGCCTCCACGCCATGAGTGACATCCCTGTAATAGATAGATAGATAGATAGATAGATAGATAGATAGATAGATAGATAGATAGATAGATAGATAGATAGATAGATAGATAGATACTTTAATTGTCTCCAAGGGAAAACTAAAACAACCTCAATGCACACACAAGAATTTCCATAAAACACAGGCAAACATCCACCCATTTGGACTCCAATTCATTTATCTATCCATCCATTCATCCATCCATTCTCTAAACCTGCTCACTGCAGGGCTGTCTCTACCATTTTGGTGAACTAGACAGTGCTATTGTATTCTGCACTAGTGACACCAAGGGGGGCACACCCCAATCGAATAACATATATCTCCACAATAGAAACCACAAGAGGAAAAAGGACCCCCCTCCCCACCATTGTTCAGTTGAATATGCATATATCTCAGCGCTTGAAATGCCAATATGGTCTCCTTCCGCTCTTCAGTTTTATATCTGTGTATATATGCCTAAAAAACTACACAGGCCAAAGAGAGTGTGAATATATATAAAATCTAGGCACGGCTAAAACAGCTTCACCTTGAGACATGAAACTGTTCCAGCTGAGAGAGATGTGCCACCATGTCACCCAACAGGGCACCACCATTCATGGACACCCACTGGTTCAATTCAGACATGACAATTAACGTATCATACATGATGTGGTAGGGTGGAGAGAACGAGAACATGCAAACTCTTCACAGCCATGGAGCTATGAGACATCAATGCTAACCGCTGCTTCCCCTGTGTTGCCAGCAATAAAACATGTTACGTATGTGCAATGTCTAATATTTGTCTGTTCACATTTATGACCTTTATTGACTGCCCGTACCTTTCCTGCCAGAGCACTGGTAGTGTTCATAAGAAAAAAAAATGACTGATACATGCTTACGATGTGGAAGAATAAAAACTCAGTTGCCCTTGTGTTTCTATTGACCAGAAACCAATGCAAATGAATGGTGGCTAATTATTGCAAAAAGTGAAACTCATATTTAATACTCTGACAGCGACTAAAAGTCCACATGATTAAACTTATAGGGCTGTCAGCTATTCTCAAAAACATTTTTTTTACAAATAAATAAAAGTGCTGAAATGTGATGCTATCCAATCAGGCAGACCAAAAGGGTCACGTCTGACACTCTTAGCCCCAGGGTGAGAGCACTTTGGGCTCCACACACAGCAGACTGTGAGGCACAGCATCAACATACATATTCGTGTACCACCGAACAGGCTTGATATTCTGCACACGGCCTCCTCACCTGTAGGGCATTAGAAGGGGAGGCACAAAAGCATTTCAACCCCCCCCCCCCCAAAGATAACTAATATCTAGTTTTTAATTCTGCAAGAGAGTAGCACAGAGGAAGGTCAGCCACCGTCTTTCACCTCTTGAAATTGGCCACAGGCATTCCTTTCTATGGAGGTGAGGCTTGTTATTATTATTTTTTTTTTCAATGAGGCCTGCAGCAGCAAAAGGATGCAAGACCTAAAACAGGCCTCAGAGGATAAATGAGGAAGCATTTTGTGTAAATTCCACACTGTGACTACCTGCTTGTTTCCGCTGCATTTGAACTACAATGTTTCTTTGTTTCATTCTTTTCCTTCTCAGTTTTACCAGTCCCAAATTTCTCACTATGCCAGAATGACTCCTACATGATGTTTTCAAGGACACTGCAGCACCAGACAGAACTACAGCTGTCAGAATGCCTTTAATCCTTGCCTTTTTAAAAGACACATGCATCTCTTGTGTCCTGACCTGCCAGAATAGCAAAGTACGCTGCTCCTAAATTCCATTGGGTTATTATATTATTTCACTGCTCCCACGCTGACAGCTACAGTTTGTGTTAGTAAAACACACTTGAGTTCTGTACATCAGACACGACTCAACAAGTAAATCTCCCCCAAATGATCGGTAACAATGACATGCAGAAGAGGGACTCACCTTTTTGACCTGATCATCCTTTAATTCTGTGAAGTAATAGGCCAGGAGCTGGGCAGCTATCATCCTGCCAAGGGTTTAGGTGACACAGACTGACAGAGACCGAGAGCACACGTAAGCAAGCGACAAGCTGAGGATCCGAATGTGTTCAAAGCACACCAGGCAGTTCCTTGAATGAAAGGCAGGATTCAGACGCAATTTGCCCTGTCCCCTTGGAAATGGAAGCTGCGGAATATCCTCATGCGCTGTTTTGCAGGCTTCCTCCACTCTCCGGCAGCAGAAAGATGCAGCAGCCTTTCTGGCTGGGATGGTAACGAGCTTAACCCAGCCCACTTCCTGCCGTGCCATTGGTGGAGAGCAAGAGCTTTTACTGCATAAGGAGTTGCAGGCCTTCAAGCTGCCGTCAGTCTCATCTTACAAGCAGGCGGGAGGGAGTGGCAAGTGGCTGTCAGAGCCTCTCCACAATTACTCAGCGTAAAGACGTGCTGAACGTGCTTGTAACACACAGGTTTCCCTTTGTGTCACTGCACTTTACATGTTCATCCCTATACACACATGTAAGGCATTCAAGAGCTTCCTAAGCCAGATCCTGTGAGACAATAAAAGCATCCACTACTAACAGGATGATGTATCTGCATTCCCAGGGCACACATCCACAGCCCCCAACAACACACACTTATTACTTTGATAAGTGCGACCAATAGCACTGGAGCAAATCCAAGCCCTAGAGAACACATACTACTCTCTTATCTCTCCTCAGCACATACACACATGCTGTAGGAGGCAAAGGCAATATTTCAGTCTACTAGCAAACTAAGTAATTGAAAATTCAAAGCATATAGAGAGACATACCCTGGACCACTCACCTCCAACCCATCTAAATCACCTTAGCAAGTATTAACCTTCAGACGAGATGTCCATGACCTATAATCCTACCCCCACCACATAAGTAATCATAACCACTAGCTGGCGCATCTTAAATATAACCAATGCCACACCAACAAATACCTGGGAAACTCAAGAGTGTCTACAATATCAGGATACTATTCCTCTTCTTCTTCTTCTTCTTCCTCTTTATCTTTTCCTACTTCTATATGGGGTCGATGTGCTTGATCAATCTTCTCCAAGCAACTCAGAACCCTGAACCTCCTCACCACTTAAGTCCTTATCCATAGCCAAGAAAGCCAAGCAGCGACTTTTTTTTCCTGTGAGGGCTGAGGAAAGCCCATCTCCCATCACTCATTCTCATCACCTTCTTCAGAGGGGCTATTGAGATCTTCCTGGGCAGCTGCCTCACTCTGTCTGCTTTGGGAATTGCACTGTCATGGATCGCAAGACTCTACAGAGGATGTGAGGACAGGTGAGAAGGTCATCTGAATCTCTCTTCCCCCCATCATGAACATGGACACTACACGTTGCAT
The DNA here is from genome assembly GCF_900747795.2 of Erpetoichthys calabaricus. Taxonomy (NCBI): domain Eukaryota; kingdom Metazoa; phylum Chordata; class Cladistia; order Polypteriformes; family Polypteridae; genus Erpetoichthys; species Erpetoichthys calabaricus. The sequence goes on from NC_041395.2 coordinate 321,415,355, forward strand.
CCGCAAAGCCACCAGTATTGTGGGGGACCTGATGCACCCCTCACATAAACTATTAACTCTCCTGCTGTCTGGAAAAACGTACCAAAGTATTCAGGCCTTCACGACCAGAATGTGTAATAGTTTCAACCCTCAAGCCATAAGATTTGTAAACACTTAGGGACATGACTGATAACACATACACTCATTCCCACTCGACTAGATCATGTCTTTATATTTATTATTGTATTTATTATCATTCTGTACTTTCTTCCTACTTCCAGTGTCATGTTTCCATCTTTTCCTTCTATTAAGATACAGTATTGTCACATTTTGGCTCAACCTGCTACTTTTTGGACCTCTAGATATCATAAATGTGTACTGGTGGGCGCTGTACTGTCTTCGTTTGTACCACTGTCTGTCTCTGCACTGTCCTGTGATGTTTGCACAAACGTACACACATGCACTTTATGTTAAAATGTATAGTTTTGTCTGTAGTCCTGTGTTCTATGCAGCGCTGTGGTTCCACAGGAACATTGCTTCGTTTCACTGTGTACTGTACTAACTGTACAGTGTGAAGGACAGCCGGGTCCCATGCCCGGCAGAGACGCCCCTGTTGCATCTGTTCCAGGGGAGCCACCATGGGCAGCTCAATACCTCCCCCGGAACGCTTGGTGGCAGTCTCCCTGGCGGACGGTGATCCCCCAGCCTAGCGCATGGCTCCATGGGAGATGGAGTCCTCTACAGCCTGGTTGGGGTCTTGGATGGTCACTAGGGGGAGCTGCATGGAGTCTGCAGCCCGGCTGGTCGAATCTTCAGCCCCACCCGGAAGTGCAATTAGAACCAGGTGGTCAAGCACCTGGAATGCTTCTGGGTAGGTTATAAAAAGGGCCAGCCACCACCACTCAGAGAGCCAGGGTCAGGAGGAGGAGGACTACGCTTGCGGAGGAATGGTGGGAGAGGAGAAAGAATTGTTGGTGTGTGGAAAAGAGTGCTTGTGGGACTGTGTATTGCCTGTGGGTCACGGGGAAGACGTGCGCCCACAGGTGAAGAAGAAAATAAAAGTCCTTGGTTTATTACGTGCCTCTGTGTCGTTCTGTGCTGGGTCAGGTGCCTGTATAGCGCCTTTTCTACAACAGTATACGGTTGAAATGACAATAAAAAGCTACTACTACTTCTACTAGTACCAACTACCTCCATTTCAGCCTTCCTCACTTTCCTCCCCTGTACTCCCATTTCCATCACTCTTGCCCACCTACTCCTTGTCTCTCCTTATCACATGTCCATATTGACATAGCAAATTCAAACACCCAAGAACACACAACCATGGCCTTCATCCAGCTCCCTACATTCCTGCCCCACCCCATCCTCCAACATACAAACACATATGTTGATCCAAATGCACCCTGGGAAAGCCAAACCTCAAAGAGCATTTGACTTCAGTTCCTAAACCCTCAAAACACCAACATGCACAGGAGCCCCAAAAACCTCCGTAAAGACCACTGGCAGATGATTCATTCCCATATCTCCAATCCTACAGCTCTGGCCCTCATCCTACACCAGGGCTATTCAATTGGCGGCCCGCGGGCCACATGCGGCCCAGAATCAACCTCCGAGTGGCCCAGCCCGTGGTTCCGCCCATAGATAATAAATTAATATATATTATTCATAAATTGTTATTTAATATAATTTAATATAAATATATATATATATTATATTAATATAAATATATACAGTAGTATATTAATATAAATATAAAGTATTTATTATGTCTATGGTCCCGCCAAAAACGCGCATTCCTACGTAAATTACGTAGCCTGCAACACGCAAACAATGCAGAGCGTGCCGGTAGTAGCTTAGATAGATAGATAGATAGATAGATAGATAGATAGATAGATAGATAGATAGATAGATAGATAGATAGATAGATAGATAGATAGATAGATAGATACTTTATTAATCCCGATGGGAAATTCACAATTCACAAGATTACTATCAATATGTCTTTCTCAACACTGAAACGTAAAATTGCCAATGAAAACCGTAAGTTTAACCCTGCCTGGACTGACAAATACTTGTTTATTTTACCGCCACATCCAAACGCCAAACCGATGTGTTTAATTTGTAATGAGTGCGTTGGAGTATTTAAAGATTACAATGTGCGGAGGCATCATGTTGAGAAACACCACACTTTTCGCACCAATTTTCCGGAGGGATCTCAAGAGAGGGCTGCAAAAGTGCAGAGTTTGATTGCATCTTACAACCGGAGCAGTACTACCATGGTGCGGTCATTCACAGCCCAAGAGAGAGCTACTGCAGCATCCCTTCATGTTTCCTATATACTGGCAAAAAAGAAAAGGCCATTCACAGACTCTGAAACCGTGAAGGACTGTATGCTGGCTGTTGTGGATGAGGTGATAAATGACGATAAAATTAAAATGAGCGTGGTATCTGCTATAAAAAACGTACCCCTGTCAGATACTTCAAACATTCGTAAGGTTGAAATTCTTGCTGCAGATGTGTATGAAACGCTGTTAGGAGACCTGATGAAAGCTGATACTATGTCTATAGCAGTAGATGAGTCCACAGACAAAACTGATACTGCTCAGTTTTGCATATATGTCCGTTTTTTTGATGGCAAATGCTTCCGAGAGGAGCTGCTCGGCCTACTGCCGTTAGAAGGACACACAACTGGCGATATAGTCTTTGGGAAAATTTCCGCCTTTTTTAAAGACAGTGGTCTGGATATGAAGCGTGTGTGCATGCTTGTGATAGATGGGGCTCCGTCCATGACAGGGAAAGTGAATGGTTTGGCAGCACGTTGGTCCGCTGTTGCACCTCAGTTGATCTCCTTACACTGCATTGTGCATCAGGCGGTGTTGTGCGCAAAACTAAGCGGGGCGCTCAAAACGACAATGGACAGCGTTATGGCTATAATTAATTTTATTCGCTCCACATCAAGCCTCCATCACCGTTTATTCTGCATGCTGCTGTCAGAAATGTCTGCTGAGCACCACGACCTTCTTTTGCATAATGACGTGAGGTGGCTGTCCATAGGCAAAGCACTGGAGCATTTCTGCAGTCTCAGAGAAGAGATCATAACTTTCCTCCGCGGCAGCAGGCAAAAAAAGGCAGAAACGCACTTGAGTCGCATACTGGACGACAACTTCATGGCCGATGCCTGCTTTCTGAGCGACATATTCAAACACCTGAATGATCTCAATTTGGGACTACAAGGCAGAGACAAAACTGTCATCGACCTTGTGGAACAGATGCGCGCATTCCAAGTTAAACTGGACCTTTTCGCAAATGATTTGAGCTGCATTTTCCGACACTCCGCAAATGCATCTCATCCCCCGCACAAATCACGGATGTGATGACAGATTTCATTGTGATGTTGAAAAATAACTTTGCTGGTCGATTGGATGGACTTGATCTGCCCACAGAGTTGGCCGTTTTTGTCACAGACCCGTTCACTGTTGCAATAGAAGGGGACTTATCCGCCAGAGCTAAGAAACTGGTCCCTTCCATTGACGAGGGGAAATTCACACTCGAACTTGTTGACATGCAGTCATCTGTAACCATGGCACAGGAGCTTTCCACTAACGGGCCTGCAATGTTTTGGACTGATGTCAACGCACATCAGTTCCCTAACATTAAGAAAGTAGCGATCGTCATGCTCAGTATGTTTGGATCAACATATACATGTGAGTCAAGTTTTTCACACATGAACTCCATAAAAAGCAACTCTCGTTGCTCCCTGACTGACCATACTCTCCACCAATGCCTTCGAATTGCATTGACAACTTACGAGCCTAAAGTCACTGCTCTCGTTCAAAACAAAAAATGTCACTTCTCCCACTAAGTCAGCAGGGTAACTGTAGCCTACAATACATCAATATAATGTGGGATGCGTAACAGAGGCATGCCTAATCACACATGGTGATTTAAAATATGTTCCCTCAGTGTTGTTATAGTTGTGAATACTGTGCACTTTTTATTTTATGCACTTTGAGATGTTCCTGGGTCAAATGTGTGCAAGTTGTTTATTTTGTTTCAAAAGGAAACAATGTTATTTCTAACAGCCTACTACTGTGCACTATTTTGTTTTATGCACTTTGTGATCAGATAGGTCAGATATGTAGCCTAGGTCATTTTTTTTTCTTTTGTAAGTGGAAAAAATAGGGGCTACCTCAGATTCTGTTAATTCAGCTCTTTTTGTATGCACCTTTTGCTCTGCAAACTGACCAAAGTTAAAAGAGAAACAACGAATAAACCTTATGTTTTTCAATAAATTTGTTTGTGTTGGTTTTAAAATTTGTCATTACGAGCTGCTTTGCCGCTAAAATGACTGGCCCAGCTAACCTTCTTGGTTTGACAATCTGGCCCAACTGAATTTGTAATTGAATAGCCCTGTCCTACACTCTTACACCAGGCAGCCTGTTTCTAACACATATACAGATAGTTAAAGGCAGTCAGTAGCAGGTTGGCAAAGTCAAGAGTATATAATTCAAATCAATTCAGTTTTTTTTGCATAGCACTCTAAATAAATTACTACTTCATAAATGACTAATAACACAATGCTTACATGTAAAGATACTGATTCCAGATCTTCTAAAGAACTACTTGGGAGACTAAAAAATTCGACCCCCACAGCAGCAAGTAGCCAATGCCCTAAGACCACTCCCCAGCGCACACAGGAAGAAACATACACTCAGAGCCAAATCCCTGAGAGCATATCACCATGGTTCCTAACCTCCCATACATAAACACACACAGGTTGCACCTACCAGTCTACCGGCAAACCCACAGGACCACCGAGCTGCGACACTAACAATACAGGCACATAAAAAAGATAACAAAGACAACCGCCCCCCCCCCCCCCCCCCCCCCTATGACCACAGGTCCACAGCTCTACCCCAATTGGTCCTATTATTGCATATTTGGCAGACACCTTTATTTAAAGATATTTATAGATCATGATAGTTTGTTTAAATTTATAGATCATGATAGTTTGTTTAAGCCATGAGTACACTCTGCGATTTTGGCACGACTTTGTGATTTTTTTTTGCAAACTGATTTTGAGGTGGCCTGAATTTCAGCTTCATTGGCCTTCATTTCACGTGCGGTATGAGAGCCATTTTGACGCCCAATTGCATTTTATGATTGGGCTCTCTAAAGAATTCCTGTCAAGTCAGAAATGCCAGTTGGCTTTCTTGTACTGTGTTTAGCCTCATGAGATGATTTTCGGATGTTACCACAAAATATCCTGTTGTAGTAGTAGGGTGTTGTACCATCACCGTTAGCCATTATGGATGAAATGAGAAGTCAAGCAAAATGACACCTTTTACTGGCTAATTGAACAGCCATTTTACTTGGCTTCCTGAAATTCATTGTACACCAACTATATTAAGCAACTAACAACAATAGACACGTCAAAGAGACAATACATTCTGTGGAAGGGGAGCATGGAGATCAGATTAACTGAGGACTGGCAGCAAAACTCATCGCTCTCTTTCTCTCTTCTTTTTTTTTGGACCACTTTCTTTTTTTAAAATTATAAACCAATATATTTAATTATTATTAATGATAACATTAAGATGTGGCTCCTGACTTGTTACTCTTTCTCTTAAATGAATTTTTAAATTGAAAATATGCAGCTATCGTTGCCGACGCAACCCGAGGGGTCAGAACCATATTAACTGCTTTTTACACAAGGTGGGAACTTGAAAGTTATCACATCATGAATAAAGAGGTTCAGAAGAACCTGATGGCTACCTACAGTATATCTATAACATCTGAGAATGTAGGAGACTCTGAGCACGTAGAGACGGAAATATTCAATGTTCCCCTACTCGGTTTGGTAGATCTGCCATCACCACTGACAGCTGCACCTTATTGAGAAGCAGCTCATCTGAAGATGGAAAGAATATGGAGCAAGGATAAAAGTAAGGAGGGAAGGACTCATTTATGTCTTCATAAATGTGGAAATTTAGGCCGCATTTAAATAAGTTGGATGAACTTTTACATGTTATGGCGAGTCACAGACAGTTCCTGGTGCTGTGGCTTTTGTTTATTGAGGAAAACCAGCTTAAACATATTTTGGATGGTATTTATTGCAGGTCAGTTTTCATCTGATATGATCAGACAAGAGTGGCAAAAGCAGAAGTGGGTCTGGAGACTCCTGAAGGAGAAATGAGAAGTTCTGAACCAATGTTTAATGCCATGATCCATTTATGGACACAACAAGCTGAATCTGCTTTATTCAAATGTTAACGCCTTCAAATTATCATCTGGACAGGAGAGACCATCTTACTGCCACCTATAGCTCTGTTATTGATTGCAGCAGTTCTCCAGTATCCAAGCCAGAAGATCTTATGTGTGTTTAGGGAGTTGTTGTTTGTTTTATTATTTAAATCATTTCATTATTTCTCTTTCTCAAGCTTCTGTAAAATTCTAATTTCCCCTTGGGGACAAATAAAGTCAGTCAGTCAGTCAGTCAATCAGTCAGTCAGTCAGTCAGTCTGTCTGTCTGTCTGTCTGTCTGTCTGCCTGCCTGTCTGTCTGTCTGTCTGTCTGTCTGTCTATCTATCTATCTATCTATCTATCTATCTATCTATCTATCTGTTATATAGTGCCTTTAATTATCTATCTATCTATCTATCTATCTATCTATCTATCTATCTATCTATCTATCTATCTATCTATCTATCTATCTGTTATATAGTGCCTTTAATTATCTATCTATCTATCTATCTATCTATCTATCTATCTATCTATCTATCTATCTATCTATCTATCTATCTATCTATCTATCTATCTATCTATCTATCTGTTATATAGTGCCTTTAATTATCTATCTATCTATCTATCTATCTATCTATCTATCTATCTATCTATCTATCTATCTATCTATCTATCTATCTATCTATCTATCTATCTATCTATCTATCTATCTATCTATCTAATGCCTGTTATGGTAGGCAGACAAACCGTTATAAAGCCGCATCACTAGTTTCTGCCACCATCCATGCAGCATATACATGATCACTAATTGTGACCGGTGTAGCTTATTTTCCACTGTGAACATTTAACACGTGTGTTTGAACAGCTTGTAGCTCAGAAAACACATTGCTGCCCCTTCCTAGGACACCTCTGCTAAACTGAGTGGCTCAATGGCATACAACACCTGCACTGATTCTGCCACAAAATGGCCTGCAATACAAACATTAAAAGGTGTATCTTACTGTTGGGATTTTCTTCAGGCAATGTACAAACATGTATTTTGGGAACTGTTTTGAATAAACTGTATAACGAATAGGCCTATTTCTCTGGAATACTGTTATCCGGCGAAGAAGAGACTATTTGTACTTGATTATCCTAGTAGCTAAGTAGCCTGTGTGTGTCAAGTGGTCACTTTTGGAAGCCGGTACAGTACATGATTAAATGGAGAGCTGGTCTGCTTTTTCTTTCATACAAGCTTTGATCAAACTTAGTCAAATAATGTTCTTTTTGTGCAGGACCTTTCACAGAAAGCAGAGTATCACAAGGTGCTTTAGAAAGTAGTATGAATAAATCATTAATACAGTATAATGAAATGAAATCCTGCAATTGTAAAATGTAAGATTGTAGACAATTATAGCAACTGAGATATTACCAAAACGGGCTGGTTTGAGTTTATATGGGTCCTAAGGCCCTGTCACATTATATGATTTTTCCAGTCGCAGACTTCATTTTCATAGTCTTAGCAAGATGGAGGCATTTGCTACACTTTCCCATGACAGTCCCACCAGTCTGTGATTTGTCCTGGCTTGTCTTAAATCATAGGGGTCGGGCTTGTGTGTATGCAAGAGGTGACGACCCATTAGTGCACAACTGGAAGTACAATTCATAGAATGCAGCTATGGGAAGTAATAAAATATTTGGACAGAGACAACTTTTTTCTAATTTTGGTTCTGTACATTACCACAATGAATTTTAAATGAAACAAATCAGAAGCAGTTGAAGTGCAGACTTTTAGCTTTAATTCAGTGGTGTGAACAAAATGATTGCATAAAAATGTGAGGCAACTAAATTATTTTTTAACAAAATCCCTTCATTTCAGGGGCTAAAAAGTAATTGGACATAAAATGTTCATTTCTAATATTTGGTTGAAAACCCTTTGCTGGCAATGACAGCCTGAGGTCTTGAACTCATGGACATAACCAGATGCTGGGTTTCCTCCTTTTTAATGCTCTGCCAGGCCTTTACTGCAGCGGCTTTCAGTTGCTGTTTGTTTGTGGGCCTTTCTGTCTGAAGTTTAGTCTTCAACAAGTGAAATGCCTGCTCAACTGGGTTAAGATCAGGTGACTGACTTGGCCATTCAAGAATTTTCCACTTCTTTAATAAACTCCTGGGTTGCTTTGGCTGAATGTTTTGGGTCATTGCCCATCTGTATCATGAAATGCCGCCCAATCAATTTGACTGCATTTAGCTGGATTTGAGCAGACAGTATGTCTCTGAACACCTCAGAATTCATTTGGCTGCTTCTGTCCTGTGTCACATCATCAATAAACACTAGTGTCCCAGTGCCACTGGCAGCCATGCACGCCCAAGCCATCACACTGCCTCCACCGTGTTTTACAGATGATGTGGTATTCTTTGGATAATGAGCTGTTCCACGCCTTCTCCATACTTTTTTCTTGCCATCATTCTGGTAGAGGTTGATCTTGGTTTCATCTGTCCAAAGAATGTTTTTCCAGAACTGTGCTGGCTTTTTTAGATGTTCTTTAGCAAAGTCCAATCTAGCTTTTCTATTCGTGTGGCTTATGAGAGGCTTGCACCTTGCAGTGCACCCTCTATATTTAAATTCATGCAGTCTTCTCTTTATGGTAGACTTGGATATCGATACGCCTACCCCCTGGAGAGTGTTGTTCACTTGGTTGGCTGTTGTGAAGGGGTTTCTCTTACCCATGGAAATGATTCTGCGATCATCCACCACTGTTGTCTTCCATTGACGACCAGGTCTTTTTGCGTTGCTGAGTTCACCAGTGCTTGCTTTCTTTCTCAGGATGTACCAAACTGTAGATTTTGCCACTCGTAATATTGTAACAATTTCTCGGATGGGTTTGTTCTATTTTCGCAGCTTAAGGATGGCTTCTTTCACCTGCATGGAGAGCTCCTTTGACCGCATGTTGTCTGTTCACAGCAAAATCTTCCACATGCAAGCACCACACCTCAAATCAACTCCAGGCCTTTTATCTGCTTAATTGATAATGACATAATGACGGACTTGCCCACACCTACCCATGAAATAGCCTTTGAGTCAATTGTCCAATTACTTTTGAGCCCCTGAAATGAAGGGATTGTGTTCACAAAATGCTTTAGTTGCCTCACATTTTTATGCAATCGTTTTGTTCACCCCACTGAATTAAAGCTGAAAGTCTGCACTTCAACTGCATCTGAGTTGTTTCATTTAAAATTCATTGTGGTAATGTACTGAACCAAAATTAGAAAACAATTGTCTCTGTCCAAATATTTATGGACCTAACTGTATGTACCACAACAGAATGGAAACCTGGAGAGCATTTGTACAGCACCAGCTCTGTCAGGCAGCATGTTATTGGCTATTAGAAAAAAGGGCGAACTCACAAACGTTTAAAAATGTGAAACTGGGCTGAAAAGTCATCATGGAGTTGCATAACGTGTCATCCTCTGTGATTGCTAGTTGTGTAATCTGACATCCTCACACAATGCTGGAATCATCAAGTTTGACATCTTCTCCAACTAGAAGTCATGTAATGTGACAGAAGCTTTAGTGATTAAAGAGAATTTGTAAAATGTTTACCTGCAAGACCCAGAACTGGATAAGGCAGGTTTGACATTATAATAGCACTTTAAAGTCAATCAAGTCAAGTCAAGTGAATTTGGGGAGCATGCACAGGTACAGTGCGTTGCCGCACCCACTACACGACGAAACAACAACTCGGGATCCCAGTTTGCAACCCCCCAGGCAGACACGCGGTCCAGTCCCACCCTCTGGAAATGACCCTCTATCTGCTGCAGCCAAGTGTTACGTGGGCAATCCCTTGGCCTGATCCAGCCACTCGGGTCCCCAACAATGAGGATCTTACAAGCTGGATCACCCTCGAGGAAACGCGCCACATGGCCGTAGTGCCGTAACTGACACTCCCTCACAATGCAGGCAATGTGCCTCATTCAGGACTCCATGAGCAACACAAAGTCAAGCCAGTGGTACCCACGGATTTTCCAGAGAGACACAGTACCAAAGGAGTCCAGTCTTCATCACTGGATAGCATCCATGTCTCACAACTGCATAGCAAGACAGGAAGCACCAGGACTCTAAAGTCTTGGACCTTCGTCTTTTTGCATAGATATCGGGAGCGCCACACACATGCAACCTCATGACCCCCCATGCTCTCCCAATCCGTCTACTGACTTCATTGGAAGAGTCACCAAGGTAAGTAAACCTCTCGACAAGGTCGACATTCTCTTCGCAAACAGACACACTGCTGATGGCTATGCCCAAGAGGTCATTTAAAACCAGGATCTTGGTTTTTATCCAGGACACTCGCAAGCCCAGACACTCAAAAGACTCCTCACTCAATCTCTAGAGTGCCCCGATCAGACACTCTATTGACTTCGCGAAGATCACAGCATCGTCAGCAAAGTCAAGATCCATGAATCTTTCTTCACTAACAGATGCCCCACAGCCGCTGGACCCCACGACCTTGCCCAACACCCAGTCCATACAAGCATTGAACAGACCAGGAGCAAAAACACACCCCTGGTGAACACCAGAATCAACTGGGAAAAATGCAGAGGTTCTGCCTCTACTCTGCACAGCAGTCACAGTACCAGTGTACAGGCCGGCCATGATATCCAGCAACCTCGAGGGGATCCTCCAAACCCTCAGGATGTCCCACAGGCAGCTCGATCAACTGAGTCGAACACTGTACAAAAATTGACAAAGGCTGCAAAGAAACTCTGCTGATATTCGCATTTGCCCTCCATGAGAACCCTCAGTGCCAGGATGCGGTCAATGGTAGACTTCTTAGGCGTAAAGCCAGACTGTTCCAGTCGCTGGTAGGTGAGCAGGTGATCACGCATCCTATTGAGGATGACCCTAGCAATGACCTTACCAGGCACTGAGAGCAGTGTCATCCCCCTGTAGTTGCTGCAATCCAGGCGATCACCATTCCCTTTCCAGATAGGGATTGACAAGTCCTGTTTTCCAGTCAGTTGGGATGATGCCAGTCTCCCAAATGGAAGCAAAGATTGCTTGCAATGCCAGGAGGACAGTCTTATCACCTGCCTGGAGAAGTTCACCCCAAATACCACAAATCCCTGCAACCTTTCCTCCCCTCAGCTGGTTCATCACCTGTGCAATTTCAGTGATATTGGGTGGTTCAGAGCTAATTGGAGAATCAGCCCCAAGAACCGTGGACCCAGAGATGTCCAATGTCCTAGCCGGAGGATCAACTTTGAACAACTGCTCAAAGTAGCCAGCCCAGCAGGTCACAACTGCAGTGTCATCCGTAAGGACCGTTCCATCAGCTGCCCTGACTGTGACTCTCTGAAGAACAGATTTAGATGTGCGTAATGCTTCAATTCCTCTGTAAGCAGGACTTGGGTCGCTAGACCACAGATGGTGTGCCACTTGCTCACAGAATCCTCTAACAAATGATTCTTTATCTGTCCTCAGAGCCCTTGCAGGCGTCCTTCTCAGTTCCCGGCTCAGACCAGAGTTTCCATTGAGCCGTGTGCTGTGACTCCTCTCGATGACATCCAGGGTGCCTTGCGAGATGAAATACCTTCTTCTGGGAAAACCGGCAACACCAACACAACCCTCAGCAACCTTCAGGGTCTTGTCACGGAAGGTCTCCCACATCACATTAGAATCAGCAGTCGTACCCAAATCTGAAAGTTCCTCACACAAACTGCATGCAGACTCATTAGAAACAGCCTGGTCTTGGAGTCTGGCCAAGTCCAGGCTCATTTTCCTAGTAGGTGGTAATCTACTGGACCTAAGCTGGATCCTAAGAGTAGCAACAACAAGTCTGTGGTCATAATTCACAAACTGGGCACTTCTGTAAGAGCCTCCAGAGTCTACCCACAAGGATGTGACCGATCTCCTTAACCGCACCACCAGTATTGGAGTACCAAGTCCAACAATGCAGTTCTGGGCACTGGAACCAGGATCCAGCGATTTGCAGCCCATGACTTATTGCAAAGTCAAGGAACATGGAGCCACTTTCACCAAGGTCACCAGACCCATGGGGACCAAGACAATCCTCATAGCCAGCCCTGTCAGTGCCAGTGGCTGCATTGAAGTCACCCATGACCAGAGGAGTGTCACCTCGAGGGCACCCATCAACCACCGATGGAAGCTGAGAATAAAATGTCTCCCTCGCCGAGACATCACTCACCGCAGTCGGAGCATACACTGTTAATGTAGTCAATGAAGACAGTTATTTTTACTAGTGAGGTACAGACTGCACTATCATAATTCTGAAGATAGAAACTACCAGAAAGCAGCACAGGATGACAGAAACACATAATTAGTTTTTTCTTTGCATGTGCTACCATTTCTGTTCATTTGTTTCAGTTATTTAAATTGTCATTAAGAGGATGTTTTCATGTAGGAATTATGTATATATTTTTTTCATGGGTGGTGCCACTTTGTGTACCTGGTCTCTAGCTTGCTGCATGGTACCTAAGAATGTGATGTACAGTATGTGCCCTGTGATGTGTGACATCAAGGCTGTGTTTACCCTACCAGGTCTTGAAGTCGGATCTGGAATTCATGAAGAAATCCAATCCATTGTGTGTGTTGTTTACATTACATGGTATAAACGGGTTCACGTACACATTCATATGTGAAATGCATGAGTGCATTGTGACTTACAATACAGGAATTGCATATACAAGGATCCAAAATATGTTTTTAGAGGCACAGCTCATTTTCTAAATGTGATGATTAGGCACAAAGGCAAATTATATCTTAGCATTTTGTGGCATCCAACTCCATTCAGAGAAGAATATGGATACTCAAGAGGAGTCAACAGTGGTGTGCAACTGTATTGTTAACTATTTGAATGACTCCTAATGGCTAGAGGACTTTTAAATGAGATGAACATTCAAATATCTGTGTATTTACAATTTACTTCCGTGCTGTAGCACTTGACCATTCACTTTGTCTGCCATGATTTTTAATGTGTTAAATGAGGCAAAAAATGAAATAATCAGGGCAGGATATAGCGGGTGGGACATTGACTGACTGACTGACTTTCTTTTGCAAAAGTCCAAATTTAAACAAGGTATGACTGATCAGAGTGTTTACACTTAAATAGAATATGAGCTATGTGGCGGACGTCCCAACAACGGAAGGACTGGGGGAGAAAGCTTTTTTGGGGCATTTCCTTCCCCGGACCAACAGAGGACAGCCCCCTTGGCTTACAGCGGGGCCACGGGTTTGGAACATGGAAGTTCAACGCTGCTGTCGCCTATGGCCACCGCCAGGAAGCGCCTGAATGTTTGCTGGGCCCTGTTTGGCTCACATGGTGATGAGACAAAAAGAAGTACCATATTTGAAATGTTTATTCTACAAAAATGCTACAAGATAAAATAAATTTCATTACAACACAAAATCGATTTTTTTCACTGTGTTTTAAAAACGATGTCTTCAAGGTGGTGGCCATCATTAGAGATCATGAATGCTCACATGACTCATTCAGCCATTTCAAAGGGAATATCGGCAATTTCATGGCGAATAGTGTCCTTGAGGGCTTCAAGGTTTTGACGTTGGTGTGTGTATACCTTCGACTTGAGATAGCGCCACAAGAAAAAAATCACACAGAGCGAGATCAGGCAAACGTGAAGGCCACCCGACATTACTGCGCAGGGAGATCAGCTTACCTGTAAACATCTACTGCAAAACCTGCATGGATCTCCGCACTCTATGAGCTGTTGCTCCATCCTGTTGAAACCAGGCATCCACCACATCCATTTCTTCCAGTTGGGGACGCAAAAAGTTCTCTTAGCATTTCAATGTAAAGTTCTGCTGTGGTGGTGACCGTTGCTCCCCCCTCCTCAAAAAATTAAACAATGACACATTCTGCAATGGCACACTGAACTATAACACGCTCACTGTGCAAGGGTCTCTGATGGAGTTCACGAGGGTTGGTTTCAGCCCAATAGCGAAAGTTTTGCTTATTTATGCAAACATTCAAATGGAAATGTGCCTTGTCGCTGCACGTGATGATGGCATCTATATGAATGGTCTGCAGAATGTTCGTGCACAACTCTCTCCGGCTCTCCCAGTCTCTCTCAATGAGTTCCTGCACTACTATTGTTTTTGTATGGATGGAAATTAAGGTCCTCATGTCAAGACGTGGTGGAAATGTTTGCGAGCTGAATGTCTAGGAGACTGCAAAATTGATGCCCTTACAGCTTGGATGATTGCAGGTGTTTCGAGTCCGAGGACAACCTGGAGTATTTCTATTCAATGTTGTACCCATCTGTCTAAATTTAGCCACCCACTGAAGAATTGTTTTCTGACTTGGGACGTCACCATTAGGAGGAATGCTGAAGTGCGTTTGGAAGGCGCATTGCATCGTGATGATGGATTCGTTATTTTTGAAGAACGCTTCGACAGCGAAACCATGGTGTGCAATGGACCAAGGCATGTAGCCGACTGAAAGCTACATGGCATCTTCTATCAAAGGACCCCTACCCCAACCCACTTTGCTGCCTCTACCTAGCGCAATGACCTTGAGAAATGTGGAACTTCATTTTGGCTGATCCTGTTAAATATACACAGTATAAACTTGTTGGATAGCTAATACAGGTATTGATATGAAACACACAAAAAGCCGATACATATTAAAGTTTGATTTTAATATAATCACTGTCCCGCCCCCACATTTTGTCCTGTGTTGCTAGCATATAATTCAGCAAGGTTATCGAGGTTTTGTTTTAAGGACAACCTGGAGCTGGCACAAACCTCTTTTTGTTCTGAATAATGTGTAATTTTAAATAACAAGACACTCGAGTTTTACTTGGTATCTTAAACTGGAAAAAAGCGGCATTGCCTAGCGCTATGCATTTCTGAGACTAGCAGCCATGCGCACGTTTAATTTCAGAAGTGTTCTGAACCCCTATCGCCTTTAGAAAGACTGTTCAGCTACGAATCTTGATATATAATACGGTCCTGAAGATCCGCTACACCTAAAAGTGATATGTGATGGCGCAATATGTTTTACAATTTTGCTTCTCCACCCAGATATCTAACTTTATAGCCGCAGGTCGCATAATGACAACCTTAAAGAAGGTTACTGAAAACTGAATTCCACGTGATATGCCGCCACTCCCGTGACGTCATTAGAAGGCGACGTCTCAATCGCTTACGCATGAAGTAGATAACTGAACGCTTATAAGCGAGAAGTGTAGTGTAAACGTTTTGTCTGAATTCAATCGACATCCAGATAACAGTTACAGAGCTTTATATTTTAAAGGTTGAACAACCCTTGCAGACGCTAAGAGCATTACTGTTATATATTTTGAAAGTCACAACAGATAAGGTATTGTATACGGTTGTGAACGCGATATATTTAAAGGTATTTTTGGCTTAGTGTATTTAAGCTGCCAGCTTTGAAGAACACTTTTAATATAAAATGGGTTAGAAAATACAAACGATGTCATGCTTCGCAATGGAATTGCTCGCTGTCCTAAAAGCAAACCCCAGCTGTTAACATTTATAGGGATGCCGCATTTCGAAGAGAGGCAAGTGACCGAGCTAGGATGGGGACGTCGTTGTCACCGCATTACCCCTTGAATTCTAATATGATTCAGATTTCATAAGATAGGTGGCCTTGAGTTTTTTTTATTGCAATTACAGTGTTCACTTCCTGCAGATTTATTATGAGTCCACATGCCAAAGCAACATCTTTTATCATCCTAAAAAAATGTTGCCACTGAGTTTGGCTTTGTAACATGAGAGCTTTATGGCTGCTTCTCCTTCACTGATCCAGGCTTCTGGACTCAAACTGAGGTGTGGTCACCGTTTCTGTCCCCCTTGCATGTTCTCTTTGTGCCTGCATGGATTTTCCTGTTAACATCCCAAAGCATTTTGAATAACCGTATTGGACTCCCCCTGAAATGTTCAAAATTTTTGTTAGAAATTGGCATTTTTGTCAAGACACAATTAAAATGATTTAACAATACAGACAGGACATTACTAGTGTTACTAATGGCTATTACTTCTTGAAATGACTGATTTTTAATTTATTATTCATGTGTGACTGCAAAGCCCTATTTTCAGCCGCCATTCCTTCAGTGTACTAATGTTCAACTCCCTTAGTTTATCCTTAATTAGTCATTTTTAAAATATAACTTAAAGATGCTTGCCTTAGAGGCAGAGTTTCAAAGAAAATGCCATAACTGAAACTGGCAAATAAATGTAAGGTTGAAACGGTCAAAAAAACACAGACATTGGACGGAAGATGGCTGAAAAACCATATTATGGTCAACCTCATGGACTTGTCTTTTCTCTGTTGCAGATGACAATGATATTTGGTGTATATTTAAGGAAGAAGCCAACTGAGGACCTGAAAGGCTTTTTTTTCTCACACTACTCACTGCATATAGAATAACCTTCATTCTGCAAAAAAAAAATATATATATATATCTACTGACATGTTTTTTGAGAAAGCTGTTTCATTTTGGCCATCTTTGAACCCAGAACTGAACTTTAGGAATGCCGGTACCTTGCAATCCAAGTGAAGAGGATAACAAGTTTCAGTGGTACTAATGTAATTACAAAGGTTTCTCTAATAGCCAATTGGCATTTGAAATGACTAACAAAGGATATGCTAAAGGAGCTGACAATACGGACACTGAAGGATTGGCTGCTGAAAATGGGTATTTGCAGTCTATGTGAATAATACATTAAAATCGGTAATTTCAAGCAGTAATAGTCATTAGCAACACTGGTTAGGTGTTGGATGTATTTTTAAATCAATTTAATGGTATCTTGATAGCAAAAGGTATTAATTTCCATCAAAAAAATGCAACTTTCTGGGTGTGTCCAAACCTTGGACTGGTAGTGTAGTTTAATTGGTGACTCTTAAATTGACCCAATGACTCTCTCTGACTAGACCAATCTACGGCACATGAAGACTCAACTGCCTCACATACTGAAGAAAGCACAAAACCTTCGTGTTTCTATTTTTTTTTTACAAATGGAATAACTCTTCACCTGTTTTTTCTTCCATGATGTAAAACATTCTGTATGGGGTTTTAAGTATTTAGTTAGCCACTCCACTTTTAAAAGAATTCTACCAAGCCTTTTATTCTTGTAAAAATGCCAAAAAATGGAGTGAGAGGAATTCATAAGTAAAAACTTGAGATCATAATCTTTATATTGTTTATACGTTTCATTTCATGGCAACATGGAAGGACCACCTCCCTTTACCACCTCATGACTTGATTAATCATAATGATAAATGAGCCCATTCATCTATCCATCATTTGTTGTACTTGATACATAAAGTTACTTGAATCCATTTATTCTATTTCAGGGTTTCAAACAGTGAGAACCTATTCTGGCCACATGAGTACAAGACAGGGACCACACCCAAACTGGATACTATCTTATTTCAGAGCACACTCACAAACACACTAACACTTTCACATACTGGGTCAATTTAGAACGATCGATTAAGTTAAGATGTACAGCTTTGAGATTTAGGAAGAGACAATGGAGACTAAGGAGAACGCGTTCAATTCACACAGTAAATGGGCCGGACATCAATCACTGTAGCAGTAAGGCAACAGTACTAGCCACTGTGCCACTTATAATATTTTTGTAAGTTTTGGTTTCCTTTTATTTATTAGATATTTAGTTATCCAGTCTAAAATGTACAGTATACATAATCAATAAATTGCATGCACAAATACATTCATTCACAGGCCCACTTGATCTAATAGAGCATACAAGATGGGATAAGAAACTAGGACCAGAGTTTGTCTGCTGTATGGTCCACACACAGACTCAATGTCAAACCACCAGTTAACATTTTTACTTCCTATGTGTAATACTTTATATTTATTTACATTAAATGTACCTGAGCTGGTATTCTGTCTAGGTTAATCAATGATAATTCAGCTGAGTTAGAGAGTTAGATTATCTGCCATTCGGTCTTATCTGCATACTTAACTAGCTTGTTACTTACTGTATATTCTACCTTGATTATGTATGTGTCAAAAGCTTGGGGTCACCCAAGAATGTTCATGTTTTTAACAGAAATTGATACATTTTATTATCAAGATGCCATTACACTCTCTATTATATAAAAAAATCCTTTGACGAGACAAGACTTTTTGGAAGAGAGGTTTTTTTCAAGTCCCACAGGACAAGACTTTTGCCTTGAGATTTTTTCAAGTCATGCCCTCCTCTCAAACATTTTCAAACAAGACCACAGTCCTCTCACCTCTCATTCATGTGAATGCTTTTGTGAGACACACTTCCTGCGCTCTCAGCTCTTATAAATTTTAACGTTTTCCTCACTTTAAGCCATATTATGTCTAAATCTTATCACAAAGGGTTATCAGCAGACCAAATGAGTACACGGGCAATCCTAGAACCGACAAATGATGAAGTCAAACAAATTAACGCCAAAAATGTTGATCGGTTAAATGGCAAATTGGTTAAATGCGTATCAGTAGACTGTGCTGAAACAGTTGGTGGTGATGGTGAGGAAGCTAAAAACAACAACTTACAATATCCTGAAGAATATCTACAATTGTTAACACCGTCCGGTCTTACAAAACACGAATTACTGTAGAAAGAAGGATGTGTCCAAGAAAGGTAATGTAGTACATCTTCAGGGGATAACATTAGACAAGAAAGGAGATCTTGATATGCCATTCATATTAAAACGTTAACAGTTTCCCATTAGAATAGCTTTTGCAAAGACAACAAATCTCAGAGCCAAACATTCGAAAAAGTCAGTTTATTTAATAGAGAGAAAGAAACAAAATTCAGTCACAGGCAGTTATACGTCACATTGATGCATATGTAACAATACCCATGAAAGTAAAAATCCGTTTAAATTGTACAACCGTATCCCCATACGCAAGCGGCAGAACCGCAAAGAGGCTAGCGCATAGCACAGGACCGGGGGTTGACAAGCGAAGTGAGCAGGGGGTAAATCCCCCTAGTTGTTTTAACAATACAGTAATCCCTCCTCCATCGCGGGGGTTGCGTTCCAGAGCCACCCGCGAAATATGAAAATCCGCGAAGTAGAAACCATATGTTTATATGGTTATTTTTATATTGTCATGTTTGGGTCACAGATTTGCGCAGAAACACAGGGGGTTGTAGAGAGACAGGAACGTTATTCAAACACTGCAAACAAACATTTGTCTCTTTTTCAAAAGTTTAAACTGTGCTCCATGACAAGACAGAGATGACAGTTCCATCTCACAATTAAAAGAATGCAAACATATCTTCCTCTTCAAAGGAGTGCGCGTCAGGAGCACAGAATGTCAGAAAGAGAGAGGAAAGCAAACAAATCAATAGGGCTGTTTGGCTTTTAAGTATGCGAAGCACCGCGGCACAAAGCTGTTGAAGGCGGCAGCTCACACCCCCTCCGTCAGGAGCAGAGAGAGAGAGAGAGAGACAGAGAAAAACAAACAAGCAAAAATCAATACGTGCCCTTCGAGCTTTTAAGTATGCGAAGCACCGTGCAGCATGTCGCTTCACGAAGCAGCTGCACAGAAGGTAGCAACGTGAAGATAATCTTTCAGCATTTTTAGACGAGCGTCCGTATCGTCTAGGTGTGGGAACAGCCCCCCTGCTCAATCCCCCTACGTCAGGATCAGAGAAAGTCAGCGCAAGAGAGAGAGAGAGAGAAAAGTAAGTTGGGTAGCTTCTCAGCCATCTGCCAATAGCGTCCCTTGTATGAAATCAACTGGGCAAACCAACTGAGGAAGCATGTACCAGAAATTAAAAGACCCATTGTCCGCAGAAATCCGCGATATATATTTAAATATGCTTACATATAAAATCCGCGATAGAGTGAAGCCGCGAAAGGCGAAGCGCGATATAGCGAGGGATTACTGTATAGCCAATGCATTGCTAGTTTTTGTAATGGCTATGGCTGCTTGAAATTACTAATTTTAAATGTATTATTCACATACAGTTAGGTCCATAAATATTTGGACAGAGACAACTTTTTTCTAATTTTGGTTCTGTACATTACCACAATGAATTTTAAATGAAACAACTCAGATGCAGTTAAAGTGCAGACTTTCAGCTTTAATTCAGTGGGGTAAACAAAACGATTGCATAAAAATGTGAGGCAACGAAAGCATTTTTTTAACACAATCCCTTCATTTCAGGGGCTGAAAAGTAATTGGACAAATAAAATAACTGTAAATAAAATGTTCATTTCTCATACTTGGTTGAAAACCCTTTGCTATCAATGACAGGCTGAAGTCTTAAACTCATGGACATCACCAGATCCTGGGTTTCCTCCTTTTTAATGCTCTGCCAGGTCTTTACTGCAGCGGCTTTCAGTTGCTGTTTGTTTGTGGGCCTTTCTCTCTGAAGTTAAGTCTTCAACAAGTGAAATGCATGCTCAATTGGGTTAAGATCAGGTGACTGACTTGGCCATTCAAGAATTTTCCACTTCTTTGCTTTAATAAACTCCTGGGTTGCTTTGACTGTATGTTTTGGGTCATTGTCCATCTGTATCATGAAACGCCGCCCCATCAATTTGACTGCATTTAGCTGGATTTGAGCAGACAGTATTTCTCTGAACACCTCAGAATTCATTCGGCTGCTTCTGTCCTGGGTCACATCATCAATAAACACTAGTGTCCCAGTGCCACTGGCAGCCATGCACGCCCAAGCCATCACACTGCCTCCACTGTGTTTTACAGATGATGTGGTATGCTTTGGATAATGAGCTGTTCCACGCCTTCTCCATACTTTTTTCTTGCCATCATTCTGGTAGAGGTTGATCTTGGTTTCATCTGTCCAAAGAATGTTTTTCCAGAACTGTGCTGGCTTTTTTAGATGTTCTTTAGCAAAGTCCAATCTAGCCTTTCTATTCTTGAGGCTTATGAGTGGCTTGCACCTTGCAGTGCACCCTCTGTATTTACTTTCATGCAGTCTTCTCTTTATGGTAGACTTGGATATCGATACGCCTACCCCCTGGAGAGTGTTGTTCACTTGGTTGGCTGTTGTGAAGGGGTTTCTCTTCACCATGGATATGATTCTGCGATCATCTACCACTGTTGTCTTCCATGGACGTCCAGGTCTTTTTGCGTTGCTGAGTTCACCAGTGCTTGCTCTCTTTCTCAGGATGTACCAAACTGTAGATTTTGCCACTCGTAATATTGTAGCAGTTTCTCAGATGGGTTTTTTCTGTTTTCACAGCTTAAGGATGGCTTCTTTCACCTGCATGGAGAGCTCCTTTGATTGCATGTTGTCTGTTCACAGCAAAATCTTCCACATGCAAGCACCACACCTCAAATCAACTCCTGGCTTTTTATCTTCTTAATTGATAAGGACATAACGACGGACTTGACCACACCTGCCCATGAAATAGCCTTTGAGTCAATTGTCCAATTACTTTTGCGCCCCTGAAATGAAGGGATTGTGTTAAAAAAATGCTTTAGTTGCCTCACATTTTTATGCAATCGTTTTGTTCACCCCACTGAATTAAAGCTAAAAGTCTGCACTTCAACTGCATCTGAGTTGTTTCATTTAAAATTCATTGTGGTAATGTACAGAACCAAAATTAGAAGAAAGTTGTCTCTATCCAAATATTTATGGACCTAACTGTAGGGCTACAAAGCCCAATTTTCAGTAGTAATTCTTTCAGTGTCCTAATGGTAACCTCCCTTAGCTTATCCTTAATTAGTCATGCTTACATGGTAAATGGTTTTTAGAGAAACCTTTCTAATTGCATTTGAACCACTGAAACCTGTTATTCTGTTCACTTGGCGTGCATGGTTCTGGCATTCCTAAAGATCAATTCAAAAAGTGCTAAAATGAAACCACTTTTTCATGAAAGATGTCAGTCTATTGTGTTATGCTATTCCCTGTGACAGATTGCCAAGAAACTAAAAATTTCATAGGAAAGAGTCTATTACTGTTTTGAGACAAGAGGGCAAACTGGATCAAACTGGATTAGAAAAAGATGGAAAAGGTGCAGATGAGCAGCAGTATAAGAGAATAAGGACATCAGAGTCTGTAGTTTCAGAAACAGACACCCCACTTGTCTTCTTTACTAAATATACACCAAATATCAGTACCATCTGCAACAGAGGAAAGACGACTCCAGGATGCTGAGCATAATATAGTTTTCAAGTCATCTTCTGTCCAATATCTGCAATCATTTGCCCATTTTGCCTTTTTTATTTAACTGTTTCATCTATGAATTTTTCTTTGAAACTTTGCCACTAAGGCCATCATACAAGAATCACCTTTTCTCTGTTGCAGATGACACCAATGGGTACTGCCAATTTGTAGCCTGTAAGGTCTGTCCTTTTCAGCAGTGACCCCTAGTTTGTGCCACGTGAGAGACAGATGTTATAGCCCATGATGTCATCACTTCAACAATGTAAAAGTCTGCATCTTGGACTTCTGGTGTCTAAGGTTCTGGATTCAATAAACAAACATTTAGCCTTGCTAATTAGTTTTTAATTCTCCGTAGGGTATCAGACATGCTTTCTTAAAATCAAGATAAATTATATATATCTCTCTAATCAAATGCTTTTGTTGCTTCTTCATAGAAGTCTAGGATATTAATGTAACACAATCTCTGCTATTTTTAATATTTTACTTAACGATTGCCCCCATATTGCATGTTAAGGTTACTGGTCTATAGTTCATAGGAACAGCCTGATCATTCTTTTGATGTAATAAGATAACATTTGATTGCTTCACAATCTTAGGACTATCCCCAGTGTGCAGTGATTTTCAAAAAGTGTGAGTCAAGGATTAGTATGCTGTATGTACTCATTAACCTCCGTAAGCACCCAAGGATAAATCTTATGTGGTCCTGGAGATTCATTCACAGGGCATACCACCCCCATTGCCTTGATGTCATTGAGACTTCACATAGGGGAACATTCATGAATGCAAATAAGACTCACCCGAAACCCCACACATCGCCAATTTCTTCGACACACACTTTATGCTATCAGGAGAGTAGCAGTGTGTAGTGTGGCACGATGGGAAGCTGGAATAAGATGGTAGGTGAAGGGGGGTGGGGTTGTAGTTATCCGTTATTTGCTTTGGAACCATTTTAGTACTGATACTGAGGTCTGAAAGCTGGCATTGATACCAAAGTCAAAACTTTTGCACCAATTCAGCAATAGTTTACAGTTCATATTTTTACCACAGTTCTACCATTTCTAGATATCAGTCTTTTTATCAGCTTTCCAGGACGTAAAACTTCTGCCTGTTACAAGTCAACTGACTCACACAGCTGCCTTCTCTACCTTCTCTATAGCTCCATCCATCCCTGGTATGCTAGAACCTCTTGATCTCTTTCACAGTTAGCGATGAGGGTGACTTCTGTAATGAAGCACTCGGAATGAGGAGGTTCTTCATTGATAGAGGATGGTCTTATCATATGGTGTACAATCAAGATAGGAGTTGAACTCATAACCTCCACTCTCAGAGGAACTCCAATAATAAAACCTGCATCCCACTGGTCCTTCCTTTCCACCCTAACACTCTCCCAGTCACTAAGCAGAATTTCCCCATTTTGAAGTCTGATCCTTCTATAGAGGCCTCTTTTCCTAACCCCTATTTGATCTTCTTCTGTTGACTACCTGACCTATGCAAACTTCTCATTCACAGCTCATTTCACAGAGGAGAGCCACATTACCTACCAGGCACTTTAAGCTGTAACAGGAGCTGCTGCTGTGTCACTTGCAAATGTGCAACCCACTGTTTCCCTTGTCTGTGGTCCTTATTCAATTCAATATTAAACAAAGGCCCTTTTGTCACTCTATAAGTCTTATTTACTGCATTTCCTACAGGAAGTGTATATAGGTGAAATAGGGAGATGGCTAGCAGACCTTCAGGTAGCACAGTTGCACTGTTAAAATTATGGACCTTTCAAAGCCTGTTGTAGAACACTTCACATCTCTTGATCAAAGCCACACTGATCTCCCTGTTTGTGTTCTTTCACAGGACTTTAAAAACTCTTTTCAAAGATAAACAGAAGACGCTAATCTCATTCAAACCCAGGGATCACACATTTTTCCACATCTCAATGACCAACTAACTTTTTAAGATCTCTTTCTTCATCTTCTCTAATGACAGTTTTTCACACCCAATCTCACCTTTTCTGCTTTCATCTGCTCTGGGTTTGTTACTTACCTCCTCTCCTATATGTTGCCCGCTCTTTCATTTTCATTTGCACACCTCCCAAAGACTATAAAGCTAAAATGTTCTGTCTTCTTTACAGCATGGAAATAACTTTTAACTTTTTATCCCATACTATAAAGATGCACTTTGAAACTATCATCTGTTATGAGGAATCTTTAACACAAATTCTCAATAGTAGGTATCCATCCCTAGTGTTTTCTAGCTGAATCCAAACATCATCATTAATGTGATTAGTCATCCAACTAAAGAATACATGCATTCAAATCCTGTTTTAAATAGTGGCTTCCCCCTTCTTTTTGGTTTTGCCTGTCTTTCCTTAAAATGTATAATCATCAAGTTATACTCATCCCCATCCCTCTATACAATTCTGAACTGAAGGAATAGTAATTTTGAGCGAAAGAACAAAAACTTTCCTCAAAAGCAAAAATAAAAAAATATGAGAATCAAAGTCAAAAAATGTAGTGAAAGGATTGTTGCTAGGGTAAATGCAAACTCAAAAAACAAACACTAGAAAGTCTTGTAAGGTTTATCCGTCAAACTCTATTACAAAATGGCTGTCTTGGGATGATCTTTTAAATTCTTTCCGCAATTTGAAGCTGAGGTGGTGACTCGTAACACCACACCCCTACTCACCCATACTTACACCATAACAACAGCAGAAGCAAAATGAGAAGGCACTATATAATAGATAGTGTCACAATAACGACAAAGAGTCATTGGAAAGGTTTGGGGCAGCCACCCATGTAATATTTCCTGGCTGCAAAATCGATCAAGAAGAACAGACATGTTGACACGACTGAGTCCAAACAAGAACTGCCTTGCTGCCTTAAAATGGCGGCCTTTAAATGCAAGTAGAGGAAGTGATGTCATCAGGGACGGAGCCGGCCGCGAATTCATTGGTTACCCCAGAACCGGGTGGGACTTCCTGAGAATGGTCTGCAAGGAACTGAGAGAGAAAATCAGTGCCCTTTGCCGTACCCCTGGTTAGGCATAGAATTACTTTTATTCAAGCCCTTTAGTTGTCCCCTAATTGTGCGTGTGTGACAGTAGGTAGATAGATAGATAAGACACTATATGATAGATAGATAGATAGATAGATAGATAGATAGATAGATAGATAGATAGATAGATAGATAGATAGATAGATAGATAGATAGATAGAGGCACTATATAATATAGATAGATAGATAGATAAGGCACTATACAGTATAATAGATAGATAGATAGATAGATAGATAGATAGATAGATAGATAGATAGATAGATAGATAGATAGATAGATAGATAGATAGATAGATAGATAGATAGATAGAGTAGATGAGGCACTATATAATAGATAGATAGATACATGCATACATACATAGATATAGAAGATACTATATAATAGATAGATGGAGATATCTCTTGACACAAAAAAACAAAGTTTGAGAAATGAATTGCTTGTCCTCAAAACCCCCAGAATCAAAGTTTAGGAGACTAAAATATCTCAAGGACAAGTAAACAATAATGACATTTAACACAGACTTGTAACACTCTTTTATTGTTATGATAGCATAATTATGTGCAGCTACATATAACTCCAACTCACTTCTTTTATTCTTGCTGCTCCACGCATTAAGGCAGCAGCTTTTAACATATTACCAGTTTTACTTTGCCTTTTTTAACTATGGTGTAGAACATTCTTGTTAGTCTATCTCGTATATTTGTAATTATCCTACTTCACGTCACTTAATGTGAAGTTATAAGCTTAGCCTGTCTTCCCCAGTTTACCCAATTCTCAACTAACGTAATCATACATCTTCCCAATAAAATGGTGTACCTCGGCTTCAAAATTAATTTATCTTGGCAGGAAAGGGACAGGGCCCATAAACCCATGCCCTTCTATTCCACACCAAGATCTGAGCCATGTATTAAAAACTCTGCTCTCCTCAGTCTTACCTGGACCTCATTATTATACAATATCCCCCAAAAGCTATTTCACATTTGTGTGTCAAGCAGGTAATTAAGTAATCCTCCATAAAATCCTGAAAAGGACAGTTATTTGGTGAAATGACAGTACAGTCTGATTCTCATTGGGAGAACTACATGCTTTGCATTAAAGTGGATGGTCTACTCACCACAAATGCAGGTTCACACTTAAGTGGTGTTGTTTCTGTAATTTAATGAGATCTGTGTGCTTTTCAGCTTAGTATGAAGTACAAGACTACAATGTAGAGAATCTCAATCCATTTTCATGCGTAGCTCCTAGCTGGTGGAATGAACTACCCACCTCCATTTGAGCCGTAGACGCTCTCATTATGTCTAAGATGTGTTTGGAGACTCTCTTGTTTAGTGAATTTCTGTCTAACTGATATTAGCTGCTAGGTTTTTGCAGGTTTTTTGTGTTTTGTTCTGAGCTGTTCACTTCTAGTGATCAATCTTGTCCTGTAGCACTTGTTCACAAACAGTCCCCCAGACTGATGTTTACTTGGTTATGTTAATCTGTTTTCTAAGTTACTTTGGATAAAAGTATCGGCTAAGCAAAAAAAAAAAAAAAAATGTAAATGCACAATATGTTTTGCTTTCTTTATTTCTGCACTATATCGTTCTTGTTTTAATATTATCTTATTTAGTAGGCATTACACTTTAGATTTATTCTGCTAGTTATTACATTTGTGGTGATCTTTGTTTTTCTAAGTTTAGCTCAAGGGGGTGAGGCCTCCTGACACTGCAGCTCTGGCCCCACCCCATCCCTATTTAAGGGACTAGCAGGCTATAAGCTGGCTGCAGAGGCATTGACTCCTGTTCAAGTTTGTTTGCCTCTCCTTTAAATTTCGATTTGCGTAAGTTCTGGTCCTTGATTTTCTGGTAAATGAACTGGTACTTGGATTTCAATATTTGGATTGTGGACTTGACTTCTTTAATCTGTCGGCTTGCCCCTTTTGAACAACTGATTTGACGTCTTTTGTTCTTTGTTTTTGCCTTTTGTTTACATTTTGATTAAAACCTTTAAGTATACATCTTAATAAATTGACAAGCGTATCTCAGTGTTCATCCTGTTGTGACGTCTCTGTTATGCCATTTGGTGTAGGATTCGTAAAAACAGTGATAATGTTTGTGATATGTCTTCTGTGGGAATGAAAGATGCAGTGAACTACTTACTTACAAAATGCATGCCTGGAAAAGTTGACAAAGCAATTTTCTAGTCTGACACATAATAGAATTGCCAGGAATTTCTTGGTTGGAAAATGCATGAATTAAGTTGAATAATTGCCCAATAAAACATACAAAATGCCACCGTGTTCACATGTGCATTCATTGATGTTTACTGCAGAGAACCTATCTTGATTTTTTTCCAGATTTTTTTAAAGTTAGCTATTTGAAATGTAAATTGCATGGATTGTGAAATATAGCAGTAACTCTTCATCTGGGCAGGGGCTTTCCAGTTTTCTATAAGAATTGAAGTGTATTGTACTTATGCAATTAATTTTCCTTCAGGCACCATTTTTTCACAATTAAATCTTACGTAATTAGTTACTCTTAGCTCACCAATATGATGCAAACAGCAGTATCTTCTGAACATACACCATATACTGTATATACTTGCGACACAGCTAATTATGCAGCTTCATACTGATTCAGCATTCACACTATAGCATCCTAAAAGCCCTGACTTTTCCATCATACTCCAGCTTCTTAAAGTAACATTTACAGTTAGTAGTGTCCACTATTTGCAAAGTGTGAAATGTATACCTGCATAGTACATGTCTGTTTTGGTTAATCAAGAAATGCTCCTGGGTAGGTGTTTGTAGCCCTATGACACAAGAATTGGATGTGAAACTCGAGGGCTGCAAGTTCAGTTTTCACTTCTGATTCACTGTGGAAGCATTTGTTGAACCATGGTGGGGAGTGCGTCTCTGGAAAGGCACAATGTAAATTAAAGTGTGAGATAAAGAGGGTCAGGTGCCGAAGACAGATTAACTGGGATTAGTGACAGCAAGCACATTAAAATCCCCCTAGTCCCATCAACAGTATCTATTAAAAGCAATGTTTAATCTAAGCTAGTAGTGTGGTATCATTGCAAAAAATTAAACTGAAATATATTTGTTTGCCAGTATAAATCCCACTGCTGCCTTACTGTGAACCAGTACTTGAATCAGTCTCACAGTAGGCGCCTTCTGGGTGTGGGTTATGTCAGATCTTCTGACCATGGTTCTAATCTCATTGATGTTCAATGCAGCTTCTGCAATCCCATGTCCACCTTCCAGCCCAGTGGTGTTCACCCATTTTTCTGATATCTAGTAATGTGCTGCCTAGCTGAACCCATGCTGCATGATGGGTTAACAGGTATGGCGCATTCTGCCATAGTCTGGAGCCTTTCTTTTCTTTTTTCCATGTGGTTATGGTACGTAAAATACGAAATATTATACGAATGAGCTCCTCGTTTGTTTGTGAGGTCCAAAACACCCACGGTCATTATTCTTCGTCACTGCATTAAAAGCATTGTGCTTCCAGATGAACATTTATTGGTTGTCAGCTCTCATGCACGCACAGCCCAACCCTGTGACTAAAGACACGGAACGAGTTTCAGACTCGTTGGACTAAGTCATTGGGTATGTTACATCAGATGGCTGACCGTCAGTGGAGTGCACCACTGTCTGCCTCCGACTCACTAAGATTATGTAAATGAAGGAAAAGTCGCATAAATGAAGGAAAAGCCTTTAGACGCCTGCTCCATTATTTATAAAAATACATTGACATCATATGCAGTATATTGCATTGTGTTTCATTTCATTTGTGCACTACATGCACATTAAGACCTAGGCAGCATCACAGGCAACAAAAAAAATAAAACACCTTTTCTCCAGATGCTGTGAACAGGCTTGTTTCTTAAGCTCTCCCTTTCCCTACCTCAGTCACTTGCTGTCCTCTGTATTTTATCTGGCCAGTTGTTCCTGTTTTAATAATGCTTTGTTCTACACATCTGAGCCCATAACTTTATAAAAACAGTCCAATTTCTGTTTGAAATCTCATTCTATCAGACTAGGCAATGAGGAGATGGTAAGTATGCTGCTATTTTTACCAGCACACACTGTGGGCATAAGTATTAATGTCACCGCGCGACATTTAAATCTGATTAGTGCAGGTGTCGCTCAGCTAATGGACAAAGTATGTTATTTTTTGCAGAGTATGTGACATTTAAACTTGCACATTCATTTTGGTGGCCAGCAGTAGATCTACAGCTGGATTTTCATATGCAGGACAAAAAAGAACAAAAGGGTGAATGGCCAGTGATTAGTTATGTGAAAGGGCTGACTCTTTGTGTTTATTTATTTTTTTTATTTGCCCAATTGTTGGGACTGTGGTCCTCTGTGATGGCTATCCAGGCACTGTCTTTATATTTCTTTTTCTTAATGTCTTCCTTATGGTGGTGGTGTAGGATGCAGGGGGTGAGGGTTTCAATTCCAGAGGGTTTCTCTGGAATTAGTTGCTTATTTCTTTTTTGCATTTGTCTTCTTGATAAACATATAATCACAAAAAAAGAATCAATGACTCTTTGTTTTTACTCCTCCTTTATTATTTTTATAGCATGAAGTAAAAGGTGTGTTCTCAACATACTAATAAGCAAGAAAGCATTTGGACCCAACCCTGTTTCTACGCAGACGCTTAAGTTTGAGCTAGTCCAATTTCTCCTATCTATATATATAATTCACTAAGTCCATGACAGGCAAGATACATGCAAGACAGCCACGCCCGCCAACTCACAGAGCCCCGCCCACCAACCATTCACTAAACAGCCGGCCAACTCACAGAGCCCCGCCCACCAACCATTCACTAAACAGCCGGCCATGGTGCGAGAGCAAAAGCATTTGCCAAGAATGTGTTCATTAATCAAGAACAAAAGTTGGAGGTTCTAAGAAGATCACATACCGTCGTAGTTCCGACCATACACGATGCCGACTGGCAGCCAACTGGGTAACCAAAGTCTTTGGGTTCCGGGGGGAGTATGGTTGCAAAGCTGAAACTGAAAGGAATTGACGGAAGCGCACCACCAGGTGTGGAGCCTTTGGCTTAAGTGGACTCAACACAGGAAACCTCACCCGGCCCGAACGTGGCTCACAGATGCATGCGACGGAGACAGTGTGTGGAAAATGAACAGTCAACGTGACTCACAAGTGCATGTGGACTGTACACAGACAAAAGTAATTCAGGTGAGGAGTTGGGGGCGGACACATGAGCAGGCAGTGCATACCGAACGATGACTAAAAGATGACTTAAGAAATCGGCAGACTAGAATGGCGGGGACGGAATGGGTGTCAGACGATCGAACTTGCCTATCTAGAAGATGTAAATGTCCTAACACGGGTTCCGAAGGGTGAACCTGCGGAAGGATAGTTACCGGTTGTGCCGACCCGTCGTTGGACGGTTAGGACCCGAAACCTCTCGGGCCCGCTTCCCCGCCCTCTCTCCAGAGTTCCATCTTTGCATTCACTTACAGTCGTATCCTCAAACCCACCCCATTTGGATAACTGTGTCTTTCAGAAAGTGTTCACCCATCAATACATAATTATGCAGCGTATGCTACGCCGCGGGTTGGCTAGTATTTATATATATTTTTATTTTCTCACTTAGGTAAGCAAATGTTCCAAATTGCTTTAAGATATAGTATAAGGTATATACTATATAGTGCCCTCAAAAGGTTTTCAGACCCCTTCCCCATTTCAAATTTTGTTAGTATTGCAGCTTAGAGACAGGATTGTATTGAGGCACAGATCTGAAGAAGGCTACAAAAATATTCCTGCAGCATCGAAGGGCCCCAAGAGCAGAGTGGCCTCCATAATTCTTAAATGGAAGAAGATAGAAACAACCATGACTCTTCTTAGAGCTGGCTGCCCATCCAAAATGAGCAATCAGGGAAGAAGGCCCTTTTTAACAGAGATGACCAAGAACCTGATAGTCACTCTGCTTGAGCTCCAGAGAACCTGTGTAGAAGGGCAACTATTACTAAAACTCTTCACTAGTAAGGGCTTTATGGTACAGTGGCCTGACAATATATAAAAGACACCTTGGAGTTTGCAAAAAAGGCACCTTAAGGACTCTTAGACTATGGGAAACAAGATTTTCCAATGTGATAAAACCAAGATTGAACTGTTTGGCCTCAATTCTAAGCGTCATGTCTTGGAGTAACCAGGCACCACTCATCCCCTGAGAAATACCATTCTAACGATGAAGCATGGTGGTGGCAGCATCATGCTGTCGGGTTGTTTTTCATTGGCAGAGACCTGGGGACAAGAAGGGGTTGTGAGAAGATTGAATGGAGCAAAATACAGAGATACTCGTCTTGAAAACCTGCTCCAGAGCACTTTGGACCTCAGACTGACCAAAGGTTCCTCTTCCAACAGGTCATTGAACCTAAGCACAAAGCCAAGTCAACACTGGAGTGGCTCAGTGACAACTCTGGGAATGTTCTTGAGTTGCCCAGATTTGAACACAGTTGAACATCTCTGTACAGAGCATAAAACATCTCCATTCGACCAGGTAGACTTTGAGAGGATCTGCTCTGAAGAAGGGCAGAAAATCCCCAAATCCATTTGAGCGAAGGTTGTTGTGTCATACCCAAGTAGATTCCAGGCCGGAATCACGGCCAAAGGGGCTTCAACTATGTTCTGAAGAAAACTTATGAATACTTTTCTCAGTGGGTATTTCAGTTTTTTTGTTATTTTTAATAAATTTGTAGACATTTCTAAAACCCTGTTTTCACTTTTTTGTTCTGGGAATGAAGTGTTGCTTGATGAGGGAAAAATGAATTTCATTGATTTTAGCACAAGGCTGCAACATAACAAAATGTGTAACAGTGAAGGAGGCTGAATACTTTCTAAAGGCACTGTAGTTCAGGTTCCAAAGGCATCCACTGTGTGCTCCTTTAATGGCTATAAACCTGACGCTGTGTTAGTCATCATTAAATTATTTGAATGACTCATGGCCAACTTCCTGTCTATAATGCCCGTTTTCCTACAAGGCAAATAGATCAGCTGAAAATGAATGTGTACGTGGGGCTGCATGACATTTTTCAACATCTGGAATCTCTGAGCCCATGTGCGTGAATCACCTGTATTGATTACAGCTCACCCATTACCACTATTATCCTTTTCAAGCTTTTTGACATTTTGAAAGACAAAGGTATCAAACGTGGTATATGCGGTGGTGTGGGCGGTCGCGTTCAGGTGGCTGTACAACCTGGCGTGCACGCTTTACCTCAGGTTTAGTTCACAGGTCGTAGCCATGGTAAAGTTTTCATTTAATTAAATAAACCTATCCATATTACTAACTGAGAATGCTAAACCGGATGATGGACGCAGGCACATCCGGCCATGGGCCGTAGCTGCAAAAAGACGTACTGCGCAGGCGCAAGAAAGGGCCGCGAGAGGCGGACAAGACCACAGAAAAAAGGAGTGAGTAAAGAAACAAGAGGATAAAGAAATGAGACGCCGCAAGCACAGAAAAAGGGAAAAGGCAAAGACAAATGTAGTCAAAGGCAGGCACCGCACGAAACCCATTGCACACGAAACTAGCACACAAAAAAAAAGAAGACGCTCGCGCACAACGGCAAGGCTCCCCCCCCTACAGGCACCGGACGGGATACACACCAAGAGGGGGATTTAACAAGCCCCTGGAACACAAAAAAAAAGAACACAAAACCACCCCACACACCCTACAAGCAACGGACGGGACACACACAAAGAGGGGGATTCAACAAGCCCCTGGAACACAAAATGAAAGAAGACGCGCGCGCAACAACAATCCTCACCCACACCCCCCCCCCTTTCCCAAATCAATAAGAAGTGACACCCAAAGCCACATATCTAAAGGAAACGTCCATATTAAACATACGTCATCTCAAAACCTTCACACTAGGCAGCATAGGTGGATCTCATTAAAATAAAGCACTATTAACCGTTCAACTGGAGAAAAGGCTCCATATTAACAGTGAGTGCGATCCTCCTTATTACTTATACATATTTCGCATGCTGAGGAACAAACAAGTCATGCATACACGGTCACGGGTACAAAACGATTCGGATCGGATAACGGGACCAAACACACGAACACGAATGAAACCAAAACAATACACGGCGGCGCATACAACGCGCTTCGGAAAATATGTGAGAAAAAATGTCTCGGATCAAAAAATTCAAAGCTCGAGTAACCCCGTTACAGATACGTGCCCAAATGAACAGACACATTGAACGTAGATGCATACAGTACGCGTCTCAAAGTGCTGCATCGAAACAAGCACGATTTCAAAAGAAAGAGCTTGCGACTCAGACATACAAAAAAAGGAGCAAAGCAACGCGCATATGACCGGCCAGAAAACAAGCAAGCGGGACTCAAAAAGCAGAAAGCTCAACTGACCGACATACAAAAACGGACATGGCACGATACAAACAATGCACGACGTAGAGTGAAACGGACTTTGCGCAAAGCGGAAGCGAATCAATTAAAAATCAAAAATAGCGCGTCACAAATAATGGACATGCAACAACGCGGCACTCAAACGCCACAAGCAAAACATGCCCGTCGCAGACATCAATGCCAGACGTCTGCTAAACGCTTACGCCAGTTGGCTGACAACGCTTTCAATAATGAGTCCACTATTGAGGAAAATTCATTGGGATTAATGAATGTCATTTGCAATCATTGTCATTCACTTAACTTCACAGAAGAAACAACTGGCAATACAAATAATGAATTTACACGTTGTTGTCAAAAGGGGCAGATTAGAAAGCCTCCTTTACATTCATATCCTGAATATCTACAGAAGCTTCTAACTAAGGATGTGCCTGAAAGTAAAAACTTTATGAACTGCATTAGATCCTACAATAGTTCATTTGCTTTTGCATCTACCGGAGAACATAACAGGACACCAAAAGGCAATGGCCCATACTGCTTTCGCATATGTGGTTAACACAACGCACTATATTATGTCCAAAAAATATTAATGTTAATCACATTATTAACCAGGTCATTTCATTACTTCCTGGAGAGACACGGCTCTTTCTAAGCTCTGACAAAGTTGACTCTGATGACGACAATGAACATCTGAATTTCCCCTTAGAATATTTGAACACTATTAACCCGGACGGATGACCACAACACAACCTTACCCTTAAAAACGGAATAATAATCATGCTATTAAGAAACCTTAACACTAAACAGGGTTTATGCAATAGCACACGGTTAGTTGTCAACACCATAACACACGATGTTATTCAAGCAACAGTTCTTTCAGATTCACATGCTAACAATACTGTTCTCATTCTTGGAATTGACCTTATGAGTTCTGACCTGGAATTACCTTTTACATTGAAACACCGACAGTTCCCCATTAAACCTGCATTTGCCATGACCATCAACAAATCACAAGGACAAACCATGGACAAAGTTGGCGTCTACCTCTCTGAACCCGTTTTTGGACATGGACAACTTTATGTTGCCTTCTCATGTGTTTGACGTTCATCTCACATTAAACTTAAAGTTAAAAATGATCCATGCCAAGGAAGACTCATTCAAAGACAAGACACCATCTTTACTACTAATGTTGTATACAGAGAAATATTCCAATAAAACATTACTCTATGCCAAACTCTCTATTTTGTATTTATATAGGCATCATCCAAACCTGCACACTATTCTATATCTAATTCATACATCTCACTCTTTATCATGCCCCAACGCCAGGGGTTGGCGAGCGAAGCGAGCAGGGGGCGGAGCCCCCTAGTTTGTACTAAAGCGGTTTCTTTGTGTGGGCGCGTTCGTTCATTGTTTTTATCCATACGGGCTCGTTTACAGGTCGTAGCCATACGGGCTCGTGTTTGTATTACTAATCGTTGATATCCTTCCATTTGGAGCCGTGCCTCCTTTGCCTCTGCTGTGTCAGAAGTGCGTTGTGGACGCGCTCGTTCATTGTGTTTATCCATACGGGCTCGTTTTGTATTTCCGTTAGTTGAGCTCTTTCATTGTGGAGCCGTGACGTCTTTGCTTCTGGTGTGTCTGAAGGGCGTTGTAGGAGCCTCTGTGTGTATTGTTTTTATCCATGCGGTCTCGTCTTTGTTGTCTGGAGCCGTGACTTCTTTGCGTGTGGTGTTTTTGAAGCGCATTGTAGGAGCCTCCGTTTATTGTTTTTATCTATGCGGTCTCTTCTTTGTTGTTCTGTGGCTGTGTCGTTAGGTAGACGTCATTTACTGTTAGGAATCATAATTGAACATGCCACACAGACTGCTGGCACAGTGGATTAGAGCAAGTTTAGTTTACAAGTTGTGTTGTTTGGGCGCCACCTACTGACTCTGGGAAGCCGCTACGTTTGACTCTGGGGCGCCGCGGCACAGTGCGCATGTGCTTTGGTGCGTCCGCCGTGCATAAATTAAACTGTCGTTTAGTAATATAGATATTCAATTTTAGATGTGTGCGCGTTTTTTTTTCTTCAAAAGTATTGGTTTGAGTATTGCTTCAAGTTGTGTACTGGAATCTCATTGTGTGTGCTATTCAATGACAGTAAATGAATCTTATCTTATTTTGCCTTATCTTATTTTTAAACTCTTGTGGCTCTCATGATATGAAAATGGGTTAAGAGAATTGATCATATGTTATGGTCTATATCAGGGATGGCCAACTCCGATCCTGGAGAGCCACAGTAGCTACAGGTTTTCATTCAAATTGTTTTCTTAATCAGTAACGGCGCACTGCACGATAGTTTTCATCCTCTTTCTCTGTACGTTTACTATTCGTTTGCTCAGAGGTTGATGCGCTTGCTGCTTCCTGAGCAGCTCTTCATTTCTCCACCCTAGCGGCCTGCTTCTTCTCTTCTTTCGTCGGCATCTTTTCACGTTAAAACTGATTAAGTCAGTGTTTGTGTTACAATTGCTTAGTATGTTTTCCTTCATTTTTCACTTAAGCTGGCACTTAAGTCTTCAATCTGCCTCAAAAATGATTTAAGATATGAAGAGGTAGAGGAAGTGACGGCGAAGGTGTTCCTTACCTCCACTTAGCTAGAGAACGAGAGAACTACTTAATGGATTTAGATTTTTTTTTTTCTATAATTTTCTTGAACAGTCTGGTTGATTTTGTGACTTGTCTCATCATGCTAAGTACAGTATTATAGTTTGGTTTCAGCACCAATTTATTTGCGCGAATCTGTGAGACAGGCTGTGGGGCAGGGGCCCTCCTCACTCAAATGTCTGCCTCAGGGCCTTCCTTACCTCCGCTTAGCTAGCGAACGAGAGAACTACTTAATGGATTTAGATCAGGTTTTTTTCTATAATTTGCTTGATCATTCCAGTTGATTTTGCAAATTCTCTCATTGTGCTAAGAATCATAGTTCGCTTGTAGGTGTGATTTATTCGCGGTAATCTGAGACAGAGGCTGCGGGTCGAGGGGAGGGGGAAGCGTAACGTCAGGAGTTGGGAGCCGGGCGGGGCCCTCCTCACTGTCCTGTTTCACTAGATAGATAGATAGATAGATAGATAGATAGATAGATAGATAGATAGATACTTTATTACTACTAGGTAGGCGGAGCCATGGGGAACAGCTAGTTAGCAATAAGATACAAATTACAAAAGAACCAGCAGTTTTACATTTATCTTGTCTCCATTTCCACCAATGTGTATTCATCATTTGCCAATTTGGTTTAATTAAGTACTCAGAAGGAAACTGAAGAGAAGAATGGAAAATTACTCATCCGTTTTAGGCTTCAAATCACATGGATGATGCATGCAGCATTAGAAAGGGAAAAAAATCTTTAATTTAAGAATGAACTGACATGGTAGAGACAAAGCACTAACAAGCCATGAAATTAAATAAGATCTGTTATTGGTGAGTATTGGCTTCTAATTAAGCAACTGAGTTGGAACAAAACCCTGCAGCCACTGTGGCTCTCCAGGAGTTGGCCACCCCTGAACTATATAATATGGAATTAAATCTCAAGAAAACAAAAGAACTGGTGGACTTCACGTGATGAAAATGATCACTCTCACTTTTATAAATTGGTGGCTTGGTTGTTAAAGGCAGTGGAGAATTTCAACATCTCATTCCAATAAGGGAGTCTGGCACAAGGAAGGCTACCAGTTAAAGAGGTTAGAAGGGTTACAGGATGCTATGATGATTTTGGTTTTTTTTTGTCAGGTTTCTTACCTTCTCTGACCTTCTCCTTCATGACTTGATATTCCAGTCTATCAGCCAAGGACAGGAGGCAGCTGGAAAGAGTGATGTGCACCACGTCTGATATCACTGGCCACAAACCTCCAATTCTGGATCCTCTCTGTCTTTCCAGACTAAAAGGTAAGGAAGGACATTAAGATCATATATAACTGCTCACACCCACCCATCTTTTGTTCATCCTTCTTCTTTCTGGTAAATGGCTGAAGTCAGTCAAGGTGAGGACAGCCAGATTTCATAAACGTACTTGTCTAAAAGCTGTGACAGGATAAAATTAACATCTTAACCTTAAGAAACCATTACAATAATTTGATTAGTATGTCTTCGTGTGCTTGTGTTAAATGTGTTGCTTGGAGCCTGCTGGGTAATGAATACTAATGTTCTCATGTTTTAGCTTTGTGTTGATGTTTTATTTGTATGAACTTTACTAAATCAAATTTCATGCAACTGACATCGTTATGACCATAAAGTAAAATAAGATCTGAGTCCTGCAAAGCCAATCTAATATTGAGTGTAGTAGCTTTATCAGGTCTCTGCACGGAAAGGTGCAGTTTAGAAAATGGACAGAGCATTGTCCCAAGGTAAGTGGAAATGTAGAATTTTAAATGTGGGCTCACAATAAGCACACAGTTTTGAGCTCACTGAATTATTCTGCCCTTTAAACACTCTTTGTGTTAGACCCTCTGATCACTGGCACTGCTAACAATATGCTGCCTGTGCTAGTTCCCTGGCCGGCAGGTTGGGGGGGTGGCATTGGTGGGGGGGGGGGGGGGGTGGTTGATATATTTTCTCAGTAGTTATTGCCTGTTGTTTGGACGTGACCCTCCTGACTCCTCTGTCTTCACCTGACTCTCTTCCTGCTGGCTAAATCGATGTTTCCCTTCCAGCAGAACAAGTGGCTTTCCGAATCTGCTTTGTCATCTCCTTGGCACTCACCGGAGTAGTGGTTGGCAAGGTTCACAGCTTCTAAGCCATCATGTAAGTATTTTCAGGCCCAGAGGGACTGTCCTATGTCATTTCATTCCAGTTTACTGGCTGCCTAACATGGCCTCTTTTGAAAAGATCACCGACCTATTTATAAACAGTGCCCGGCCTTATCTCTCCAGAAGCTCTCCGGCAAACGTCAATAGTCAGAACAAAAGAAATACTTGGAGATAATTGTCTTATCTAGGGGCCCAGGAACAAGCAATCAGGGCTGCAGTGCCATTGGTACCTGTCTCAGTGCTACAACAATGAACCATGCTGAGGGAACACAGAAACGACTGCCCACTGAACCTCTGTTGAATGTGTGGTGTGTTTATGTAGTACCCTTCATAGGCTGGCTGAACGCACTGCACAGATTGTTATACTCAAAGCTGCATATAGCTTATTAGTTGTCTTTTTATATTTTTTGCTACAGTTACTTATTCCAATTCAGATTCATTGAGGGACAGAGACAGATCCAGCAGCACTGGGTGTTAGAAAGGAATCAATGGTGGCCAAGGCAGTCCAAGCAGTCCTATGAAAAATATTATGTAATTAAGGGATAATATCTGTCCAGTGACTGTAGCTTCATCAGACCTCATTGAGTTCATGACAAATAGTGACTGATCATTTTAAAAATTATTATTTTTTACATTTATACAGAGCTTTTCTCACAGCTCAAAGTGCTTTACATAGTCAATAGGGAACCACTTCACCCACCACCAATATGCGGCATCCCCTTGAAGGTGTGATGGCGGCCATTTTTGCACAAGAACGCTCACCAAACATTTTAACAATTAGGTGCTGAAGTGGTGAGAGAAAGTAAGTAAATAAGTGAACTTTATTGTCATTCATACCATACAACAGTACAACAACAGATGCATAGCTGAACGAAACTGCGTTTCTCCAGGCTCAATGTGCAGACTAAAAGACAGGTGCATAAAAGACAACATACAGACATTACAAACATTTCACTTCTTATACAGAAAGTAGGTAAGACAGCACAAGGCAGCACAGTACAAACAATAAAAACAAAAGATATATATAAATGTAAGCCAGTCAGTGGGTGAAATATAATATGAAAGAAAATATTGCACACCGTTTCACAGTGATTGTGTTATTGCACTATATGGATACAATATTTATATATAATATACTGTATACAAATAGACAATGTAATATTGTACGATATTACAATACAATATAATGTAAACTTAAGACCTATATCTATTTGTGGTAATAAAGTGCACAGTAAATAAGAGAGCAAAAGTTTATTTAACAGAGTTTAGTGTTCTGACGGCCT
This sequence comes from Erpetoichthys calabaricus, assembly GCF_900747795.2. Classification (NCBI taxonomy): domain Eukaryota; kingdom Metazoa; phylum Chordata; class Cladistia; order Polypteriformes; family Polypteridae; genus Erpetoichthys; species Erpetoichthys calabaricus. Next base: position 321,455,202 of record NC_041395.2, read on the forward strand.
GAGGGAAGAAGCTCCTGTTAAATCTGGTCGTTCTGCAGTGCATACTACGGTATCGTTTTCCAGAGGGCAGAAGTTCAAACAGCCCATGTGCTCGGTGTGTGGGATCTTTTATGATCTTAATGGATCTGCTCTGGCAACGTGAGTATGTAATTCTTGAACAGATGGGAGTGAGGACCCGATGATTTTCTCCGCTGTCCTCAGTATCTTCTGTAAGAGAGAGAGACAATTAGAGACAGGGGATGATTAGGGGACCAGAATGACTAGGTCATGCTGGGCAATTCAGCCAGGACATCGGGATACACCCTTCTCTTTACAAAGGATGTCCAGGGATCTTTTATGACCACAGAGAGTCACAACCTCAGTTTTATGTCTCTTCCGAACGACGTTGCCACGTTTACAGCACAGTGTCCCTGTCACTGCACTGGGTCATTGGGATCCACACACAGACCACAGGGTAAGTGCCCTCTGCTGGCCTCACCAACACCTCTTCCAGCAGCAACCCAACCATTTCCTAGATGGTCTCCCATCCAAGTTCTGGCCGGGCCCAGCCACGCTTAGCTTCAGGTGAATGACTTCTTCTGAAGTGCAGATGGTATGGCTGCTGGCCATTACAAGAATACCCATGAAGAATGGGACGTCAATTTAACTTAGGTCAGCAAGTCTTTGTATTCTTGAACTACAAAAGACTACACACCCCTTACGTTTATCTGTGGAGATCATGCTAAATGGATTTGTTTTCCTCAACTCTATTGCCATTTTGCCACAGCTATTGTAAAATAATAATGACGATAATAAACTGGCATTAGAGAATTAAAAAAGGATGTAACAGTTTTCAAGTTACTGTTAATACTTGATTAATTTATGGTAGTTTCTTTAGTAAAAATTACTATTCTTATGATGGCACAGAGGGTAGGTCTGCTGCCTCACAAATACAGGATAGATAGATAGATAGATAGATAGATAGATAGATAGATAGATAGATAGATAGATAGATAGATAGATAGATAGATAGATAGATAGATAGATAGATAGATAGATGGATGGATGGATGGATGGATGGATGGATGGATAGATAGATATTTTATTAATCCCAAGGGGAAATTCACATACTCCAGCAGCAGCATACTGATACAAAAAACAATATTAAACAGTAATAAAAATGCAGGTAAAAACAGACAGTAACTTTGTATAATGTTAAATGTTAACGTTTACCCCCCCGGGTGGAATTGAAGAGTCGCATAGTGTGGGGGAGGAACGATCTCCTCAGTCTGTCAGTGGAGCAGGACGGTGACAGCAGTCTGTCGCTGAAGCTGCTCTTCTGTCTCGAGATGACACTGTTTAGTGGATGCAGTGGATTCTCCATAATTGATAGGAGCCTGCTCAGCGCCCATCGCTCTGCCACGGATGTTAAACTCTCCAGCTCCATGCCTACAATAGAGCCTGCCTTCCTCACCAGTTTATCCAGGCGTGAGGCGTCTTTCTTCTTAATGCTGCCTCCCCAGCACACCACTGCGTAGAAGAGGGCGCTCGCCACAACTGTCTGATAGAACATCTGCAGCATCTTATTGCAGATGTTGAAGGACACCAGCCTCCTAAGGAAGTATAGCCGGCTCTGTCCTCTCTTGCACAGAGCATCAGTATTGGCAGTCCAGTCCTATTTATCATCCTGCTGCACTCCCAGGTATTTATAGGTCTGTACCCTCTGCACACAGTCACCTCTGACGATCACGGGGTCCATGAGGGGCCTGGGCCTCCTAAAATCCACCACCAGCTCCTTGGTTTTTGCTGGTGTTTAGGTGTAAGTGGTTTGAGTCGCACCATTTAACAGAGTCCTTGATTAGGTTCCTATACTCCTCCTCCTGCCCATTCCTGATGCAGCCCACGGTAGCAGTGTCGTCAGCGAACTTTTGCACGTGGCAGAACTCCGAGTTGTATTGGAAGTCCGATGTATATAGGCTGAACAATCCTTTAAAGCAAGGGTTCCCAAAGTGGTCGATATTGACCCCCTGGGGTCGATTTGAACTTTCTAGGGGTCGATAGTTTCAATGAAAAAATTTGGGGGTCAACGACAGCAAAAATAGACCCCCTTACTACTGCTATTTGTTTGTTACTTCAAAATATCTATGATTCCAATAGGTACCTAATTAAGAAGTAAAATCATTTTAAAAAAACACATTACATACCAAATTTGCGAACGAAAAGGTCAAATGTGTCATTAAAAGAGTCACACGTAAGAATGCATGAAAATACATGTAGCACAAACATGTCTGTTCATTGTCTTATCGAACATATCAAAGCAAGTGCGGATATGAAAAACCATTGCATGTAATTAGGGGGTCGACGGTTTTAAAAGTTTTTGGTAAAGGGGTCTGAGGCTGAAAAAAGTTTGGGAACCCTTGCTTTAAAGAGACCATCCAAGAGGACTGCCCATTGCAGGGATGCATGTATTAGAGAATAACTCTATCTACTGCCACTTACTTTGGGGATGTACAAGAAAAACTGAAACATCTGGAAGAAAACCCACTGAGACAAACGGAGAAAATACTAACTGCACACTGGCGACAACCAAGAATGGGATTTGAACTTAAGACACTACGGTAATGTAAGAATTATGTTTCTAGACTTCTCTAGCGCCTTCAACACCATCCAACCTCTGCTCCTTAGGGACAAGCTAACAGAGATGGAAGTAAATTCATACCTGGTGGAATGGATCGTGGACTATCTTAAAGACAGACCTCAGTATGTGCGTCTCGGGAACTGCAGGTCTGACATTGTGGTCAGCAACACAGGAGCGCCGCAGGGGATTGTACTTTCTCCGGTCCTGTTCAGCCTATATACATCGGACTTCCAATACAACTCAGAGTCCTGCCACGTGCAAAAGTTCGCTGACGACACTGCTATCGTGGGCTGCATCAGGAGTGGGCAGGAGGAGGAGTATAGGGACCTAATCAAGGACTTTGTTAAATGGTGCGACTCAAACCACCTACACCTGAACACCAGCAAAACCAAAGAGCTGGTGGTGGATTTTAGGAGGCCCAGACCCCTCATGGACCCCGTGATCATCAGAGGTGACTGTGTGCAGAGGGTGCAGACCTATAAATACCTGGGAGTGCAGCTGGATGATAAATTAGACTGGACTGCCAATACTGATGCTCTGTGTAAGAAAGGACAGAGCCGGTTATACTTCCTTAGAAGGCTGGTGTCCTTCAACATCTGCAACAAGATGCTGCAGATGTTCTATCAGACGGTTGTGGCGAGCACCCTCTTCTACGCGGTGGTGTGCTGGGGAGGCAGCATTAAGAAGAGGGACGCCTCACACCTGGACAAACTGGTGAGGAAGGCAGGCTCTATTGTTAGCATGGAGCTGGACAGTTTGACATCTGTGGCAGAGCGACGGGCGCTGAGCAGGCTCCTGTCAATCATGGAGAATCCACTGCATCCACTGAACAGGATCATGTCCAGACAGAGGAGCAGCTTCAGCAACAGACTGCTGTCACTGTCCTGCTCCACTGACAGACTGAGGAGATCGTTCCTCCCCCACACTATGCGACTCTTCAATTCCATCCGGGGGGAGGGGTAAACGTTAACATTATTCAAAGTTATTGTCTGTTTTTACCTGCATTGTTATTACTCTTTAATTTAATATTGTTTTTTGTATCAGTATGACAATGATCCCAAACACACCGCCCGGGTAACGAAGGAGTGGCTTCATAAGAAGCATTTCAAGGTCCTGGAGTGGCCTAGCCAGTCTCCAGATCTCAACCCCATAGAAAATCTTTGGAGGGAGTTGAAAGTCCATGTTGCCCAGCGACAGCCACAAAACATCACTGCTCTAGAGGAGATCTGCATGGAGGAATGGGCCAAAATACCAGCAACAGTGTGTGAAAACCTTGTGAAGACTTACAGAAAACGTTTGACCTCTGTCATTGCCAACAAAGGGTATATAACAAAGTATTGAGATGAACTTTTGTTATTGACCAAATACTTATTTTCCACCATAATTTGCAAGTAAATTCTTCAAAAAATCAGACAATGTTATTTTCTGGATTTTTTTTTCTCATTTTGTCTCTCATAGTTGAGGTATACCTGTGATGAAAATTACAGGCCTCTCTCATCTTTTTAAGTGGGAGAACTTGCACAATTGGTGGCTGACTAAATACTTTTTTGCCCCACTGTATATTATAAAATGTGAATTTCCCCTTGGGATTAATAAAGTATCTATCTATCTTTTTATAGATGCCACTGGGCATACTTGATATGAATTGCTTCACTAGCTGAGTGGTCCAGAGACTTTTAACTTTAACATTATACAAAGTTACTGTCTGTTATACCTGTATTGTTATCACTCTTTAATTTAATATTGTTTTTTATGAGTATGCTGCTGCTGGAGCGTGTGAATTTCCCCTTGGAGATTAATAAAGTATCTATCTATCTATCTATCTATCTATCTATCTATCTATCTATCTATCTATCTATCTATCTATCTATCTATCTATCTATCTATCTATCTATCCTTGAAGTGTTTCCACCTTTTTGGCCTAATGTTTATGTAAACTACAATAATAACGTAGTATAATGTAAAACATCGACTGAATGACACTTGGCTTTCACTTTATGTTTTGTGTACCATGGTGTTTGCCAGTGCTAGGTAACTGGTAACCAAGGGAGACTAAGAAGGAAGTATCCTTACTGTGCCAGCCTGTAGTTCCAAATGTTTTCTTATTAGCGTCCATATTTTCTGGAAATCCATTCAAATGCTATTCATGTCTCTGTCAGCTAGGAAAAAGTCATGTGCAGGTGTCTGTAGTTTAAGCTTACTACTGGTGGTTTGAAAGCTGACAGAGCAGGTCTCCACACGCCTCTGCTGTTTCAAACTAGCAAACCTGAACAGACCTGCCGGCTATCACATTATAATGCAGCCAAAGCGGGCAAAGTCAGGAGCAGAGAGCTGGTAGATGTTCAGAGCTTTCCTCCAGTATATTACATGACTTATAGTCAGCCCCTTCATCTGCCTGGACTCATTGTTAAAAATATACAACAATATTTAACAGTAGTGTACACTTGGACGGACATCTGATGAGCAGAACCCCAGCGGATGAAATTCCTAATCCAAGCTATATATGGCATCTTACCTAGCCCTGCAAACCTCAACCTGCGGGGCAAGGCTGACACAACTTACTGTCCGCTTTGCTCTGGGAGAGGGACACTTGGGGTTGGGTTGCTGAAGGTAGTTCCTGAGAGTGTCTCCTCAACCATAACAATAAGCAGACCCCACTGTCCCCCCAGTAAGTGGATGACATTTGTCAAGTCAGGAAAGCACCTAAAAGCACAGCCTAGAGCTGCTGCTGGTCTACTTTCCACCATACAGGACTGGCAGATAATGGCAGATCTGGGCAAGCAACTTCAGTTTCTGGCACATATCGTGATAACATCATTGCAACCAGACATTGTCATTCTGTCAGAGGCCTCAGAACAGCTTGCCCTTGTAGAATTGACTGTGCCCTGGGAAGATCATATAGAGGAGGCTTTTGAGAGGAAGCTAACCAAATACCAGGGGCTTCTGGATTGCCAAAGACAGGGTTGGTGAGCACACTGCCATCCAGTGGAAGTAGGCTGCAGAGGGTTCGCCAGCCGCTTTCTCTACAGAGTCTACACCCTGATGAGCATGAGTGGGCCATTCAGAGGTACAGCCATCAGAACTGAATGGAGGCAGCAGAAAGAGCTTCCAGGTGGCTATGGACTAAGAGAGGTGAGCCGTACCTTAATGCTGCAGGGACGCAGGTTGGGGCCTGTTTTTCACCTGCATTATTATCATTCTTTAATTTAATATATTTATTGTATCAGTATGGTGCTGCTGAAGAATGTGAATTTCCCATTGGGATTAATAAAGTATCTATCTATCTATCTATCTATCTATCTATCTATCTATCTATCTATCTATCTAATCAACCCCAGCTGAGTCTCCTGTTGTCAGACCCAAAACACCCTGTGAGCCCAGGAGACATCACTGGTGATGCATCCCAGCGCATCCATAGGTTGTATCTTTCACCTATATGAAAATTTCATTGGAATGTAAGGAACTATATAGATTTAAATTAGAGAGAAAATTAATTGAGCTAGGCAGGCATCATAAGTAGTGTCGTTTTTCTTTCTGTTGACTGCACTAACATCATTTTCTCAACCACTGTTGAGTGCTTAGCTAACAAAGTGACGCGGGATTATTAAAACAATTCATTCATCCATCTGCATAATCCAGTTTGAGGCCCATTATGACACAATGTGTCAAAAGACCAAAACCAGCCCTTAGCCAAACATGCCAACATGGTGCCAGTTTAGACTCACTAGTTAATCTAAACTACTCCTCTTTGGAATGTGGGAGGAAGGCACAAACCTGCCATGGATGGGGTGCCAGCCCATTGCAGGGTACACATATGCCTATACCACACTTACTCATAGTAGACCAACTTACAGCTTAGTTGACCACTATCCTGCAAGGCATGTCCTCAAGAAAACAGGAGTACCCTGGGAAAACCTCTGCAGACATGGGGAGAACTTGTGCAATGCACACAGGTGGTGTCCAGGCTAGGATTCAAACCCAGGACTCCTCAGCTACCAAGCAGCAGCAGGGTCAACCACTGTACCACAGTGTCCACCTTACTGTGCAGACCTGAGGTGATTCTGGGTAATTGTCCTGTAAATATCTCCCTGCCAGAGCTGATTGATGGACTAAGATTCGCAACTTTTTTCAGTGAGTCACACAAATTGTGAGAAATGGCTTGGAGCCTAGCCCTGCCGGGGCACCCTCAGCTGGGACACACCAGGGGAGAGAGCATACACAGGACATTATCTCCCCCAGACCACCAGGTGGCAGTAGTGTGGTAAACAGCTGGACTTTAGGGACTTTCAAAACTCGACTTATGTATTTTAGAAGAATTACATGGATAGGACTGGCGAGCTTTTCTGGTCTGAATGGCCTCTTCTCGTCCAGATTGCCCTAATGGAAACTTTACTTCTATAACCACAGACACACCATGTTAGCACATACCCTTATGTAAACATAAATATTAAGCTAATATGTTTAGGTCTGTTTATGCATTTAACAAGTTGGTTACACAAAACTATGAGCTTTTGTGTTGTTCCTTCTATTGAACTCCTGTTCATAATGAAACTTTTGAAGTTCCATAAACTCTGTATGTTAAGTTGGGCTACATGTAATATGCATGTAAAATTTCATGAACGTTGTCACGAGAATAACACAAAGACATCAAAAAGGTTTGGGGCAGCCACCCATATATTGTGCCTTGGCTGCCAAAGGGTTGTTTTTTGATGAGTTGTATTCAGGTTTAAGTCCAGAACAGAACTGATTAGAGAGTGAGAATATGGCAGCTTTAAAGTCCAGGGCAGGAAGTGACGTCATCAATGGCGCCGGAACTGGAAGTGATGTCTTCAGGACCAAAAGTGATGTCATCGATAGCGCTGATACTGGAAGTGATGTCTTCAATGGCGCTGGAAACTTGTGGGATTTCATGTAGATGGTCTGCAGAGGATTGAGAGAGAAAGTCAGTGCAGCTCACCACCCTCTGGTCTGGCGTGGTACTACTATTATTCAGGCCCTTTAGCTGCCTCCCATTCGCATGTGTGTGACAACATCCACTCAGGTGTTTTGAAATAATGAACGGCTTTGAGGTGTTGGCCCTTCTATTATGATTTCCCAGTGAAATGCTTGAAACTCCATGAAGCTTGTATTTTAAACTGCATGAACAACAGTGTCAATGCAAAACCTTTCTTAGTTTTTAAGTGATGTGCGATTTTTGTGTTGTCCACCCATCATACCATGCCGCCTTCTTCCCCCGAAGCCATAATTTCCATTCCTGTCTCCGCTAGCTGGTTTTGCTGGAACATTCTCATCCAGTACTGACTCACAGTTGAAATCAGAAGTTTCCATACACTTGGGGTGAATTCTTTAAAACTCACTTCATAACCCCTCTGCATATTTTATACTAACAAACTAAACTGCTCAAAAAAATTAAAGGAACACTTTGAAAACCCATCAGATCTCAGTGGGGAAAAAAAATCCTGCTGGCTATCTCTACTGATATGGTAATGTGTTAGGAACAAAAGGATGGCACATCGTTTGATGAAAATGAAAATGATCAACAAAATGAAAAAACCTATGCAGACATGAGGAAAATTACAAATACAGTGGGGCAAAAAAGTATTTAGTCAGCCACAAATTGTGCAAGTTCTCCCACTTAAAAAGATGAGAGAGGCCTGTAATTTTCATCATAGGTATACCTCAACTATGACAAACAAACTGAGAAAAAAAAATCCAGAAAATCACATTGTCTGATTTTTAAAGAATTTATTTGCAAATTATGGTGGAAAATAAGTATTTGGTCACCTACAAACAAGCAAGACTTCTGCCTCTCACAGACCTGTAACTTCTTCTGTAAGAGGCTCCTCTGTCCTCCACTCGTCACCTGTATTAATGGCACCTGTTTGAACTCGTTATCAATATAAAAGACACCTGTCCACAACCTCAAACAGTCACACTCCAAACTCCACTATGGCCAAGACCAAAGAGCTGTCAAAGGACACCAGAAACAAAATTGTAGACCTGCACCAGGCTGGGAAGACTGAATCTGCAATAGGTAAGCAGCTTGGTGTGAAGAAATCAACTGTGGGAGCAATTATTAGAAAATGGAAGACATACAAGACCACTGATAATCTCCCTCGATCTGGGGCTCCACACAAGATCTCACCCCGTGGGGTTAAAATGATCACAAGAACGGTGAGCAAAAATCCCAGAACCACACGGGGGGACCTAGTGAATGACCTGCAGAGAGCTGGGACCAAAGTAACAAAGGCTACCATCAGTAACACACTACGCCGCCAGGGACTCAAATCCTGCAGTGCCAGACGTGTCCCCCTGCTTAAGCCAGTACATGTGCAGGCCCGTCTGAAGTTTGCTAGAGAGCATTTGAATGATCCAGAAGAGGATTGGGAGAATGTCATATGGTCAGATGAAACCAAAATAAAACTTTTTGGTAAAAACTCTACTCGTTGTGTTTGGAGGAGAAAGAATGCTGAGTTGCATCCAAAGAACACCATACCTACTGTAAAGCATGGGGGTGGAAACATCATGCTTTGGGGCTGTTTTTCTGCAATGGGACCGGGACGACTGATCCATGTAAAGGAAAGAATGAATGGGGCCATGTATCGTCAGGTTTTGAGTGAAAACCTCCTTCCATCAGCAAGGGCATTGAAGATGAAACGTGGCTGGGTCTTTCAGCATGACAATGATCCCAAACACACCGCCCGGGTAACGAAGGAGTGGCTTTGTAAGAAGCATTTCAAGGTCCTGGAGTGGCCTAGCCAGTCTCCAGATCTCAACCCCTTAGAAAATCTTTGGAGGGAGTTGAAAGTTCGTGTTGCCCAACGACAGCCCCAAAACATCACTGCTCTAGAGGAGATCTGCATGGAGGAATGGGCCAAAATACCAGCAACAGTGTGTGAAAACCTTGTGAAGACTTACAGAAAACGTTTGACCTCTGTCATTGCCAACAAAGGGTATATAACAAAGTATTGAGATGAACTTTTGTTATTGACCAAATACTTATTTTCCACCATAATTTGCAAATAAATTCTTCAAAAATCAGACAATGTGATTTTCTGGATATTTTTTTTCTCATTTTGTCTCTCATAGTTGAGGTATACCTATGAGGAAAATTACAGGCCTCTCTCATCTTTTTAAGTGGGAGAACTTGCACAATTGGTGGCTGACTAAATACTTTTTTGTCCCACTGTATAAGAACTGGGCACAGAATACAAACCCAGGATCTTTGAGGCAGCAGTGCTAACCCCAGTGCTGCTGGGCTACCCATAGGCCTCATCTGCTTATTCATTTAATTAAAATGCAGCTCTGTCTCTCATCAGGCATTGTGAATGAGTGACGGCAGCTGCTGCGTGAGAGACCTTTGAAAGGACCACTCCTCAGGGAGACCTCCTCGACCTCCGCTCGGCTTGTCACCTCTTCGATTCCTGATTCTGTGCCAGCTGCCCTGAAGGACACGGTGTCCCTTGGGAGCGAGCGTGATGATTAGTAAATGAGCATTTCACCAAAATAGCTCGTACTTTGATGCAGAGAGGAGGGGATGGCAGACCTTCATTGTAGCTCTCCATTTACCACACTCCTAATTGCAGTGAACGCCAATCGTGTATTGTGTATAGTGCCTTTCACAGTGCCCAGTGACACAGAGCTGTTCTTCTGGGTTTGAGTAAATTGAAAAGATTAGATTCGCTGATCAAAACAGTATTTGACAAGTGAAAACGTCATGTCGTCATCTAACCAGACAAGGGTCACTGGGTGTGGGGGGCTGGAGCCTATCCCAGCTAGCGTAGGGCGCAAGGCAGGAGCAAAGCCTGGAGAATGTGCCAGCCCATCATAGACTGGTGAAAATGGCAGCTTTCATTTAAAGCCGAATTTCATGATGCATGGGCTGTCACTGAAGAAAATACATGAAGGAATAAGCAACAAAAAATGTTGTGATACATTTAATTATTGTGTCTTTATTTGTTTATGGTCACATTTCACATATTTATTTGTGTTTTTATGTATTTATTGCCTGAAGTTTTCCCACATGTCTCCCGGTGTTGTTTGTAATTCTGATATGCTGACTCTGTAAAGACTCAACATCACTGAGTTAGCTCTGCACTGAAATGGCAGCCCACCTGGGGCTCGGGCTTGACTTGGACTAGTAGTTACCCCCCACCTTGTGTGGAAAAAAATAAATATAAGTTCATGAATGGCTAGAAAATTGAAACGCAAAAATTCTTAGCCATCTACAGGGCCTCTAAAAAGTGTTCACCCACTGTGGCACCCAGCCGGGATGCCCGGAAGGACTGGAGGAGGGCTTACGCCTCCTCCAGACCACGTGGGGGCAACCGCCCTGGTGGCTTTGGGGACCACGGGAACAGAGCTTAGAAGCTCAGCCCTAACTACAAAGAGGACTATTTCATTTTTGTTAGGTAGAATGCCCAGAGGGGACTGGGTGGTCTCGTGGCCTGAAACCCCTGCAGATATTTTTTTTTTCTCCAGCTGTCTGGAGTTTTTTTTTTTGTTTTTTCTGTCTTCCCTGGCCATCGGACCTTACTCTTTTTCTATGTTAACTAATGTTGTCTTATTTTAATTTCTTATTTTGTCTTTTATTTTTCTTTTCTTCATTATGTAAAGCACTTTGAGCTACTTTTTTTATGAAAATGTGCTATAGAAATAAATGTTGTTGTTGTTGTGGTCACCGCCAGGGGGCGCCCCAATGCCTGAGGAGCCCTGACCCTGGAAGAAGACCAGGGACACCCAGAGTGCTTCCAGGTGCGCAGTCGGTACTTCCGCCACACTTGGGAGTGCCAGCGGAAGCTAATCGGGAGGCACCTGGAGCACGTCCGGGGGGGATAAAAGGGGCCACCTCCCTCCATTCAATGGCTTGAGTCGGGAGGACGAGAGACGGAGCTCGGGAGGAGAGGAATGGAGGTGGCCTGAAGAGAGAGGCAAGGCATTGTAGAGGCCTGGACTTTGGGGGAGCATTGGGTTGTGTGTGTGCACTGTAAATAGTAAATTATGATTAAACGTGTGTTGGTTGGTGAACCATTGGTGTCCACCTGTCTGTGTCCGGGTCATGGCCAACACCACTTGGACATTTTCTTATTATACAGCTTTGAATCACAGTGGGATTAATTGAGCTTTTTTTTGACTCGGATCAACAAGAAAACAAGAGTCTTTAATGTCAAAGTGATAACAGATCTCTGCAAAGTGGTCTAAATTAACACAATTGATCGCATATACTGTATATTCACCCCTTTCAAGTCAGTATATAGTAGATGGCGGCCATGACAGCCTTGAGTCTGTGTGCTCAGCTCTCTCTTTTTCTTTCTCTCCACTCTGTCATGTCTCCCCATTCTTATCTGTGAAACATCTCAAGCTATAGTAGTGAACGGCCTTTTAACATCCAGCCACACATCTTCAGCTGGATTGGGATCTGGACTGTGACTCTGCCACTCCAGGACATTCACCTTGTTGCTTTGAAGCCCTTCCTGTGTTGGCTTGGGATTGTTGTCTTGCTGGAAAACAAATCTCCTCCAAAGGCACAGCAGGTTCCTTGCAGACCTCACCTGGTTTTCCTCCAGGATTTCTGCGTATTTTGCTGCATTCATTTTACCCTCACAAGCCTTCCAGGGCCATGTGCAGAAAAGCATCCCTGCAGCCCGATTCTACCACCACTGCCACCAACACAATGCTTCACAGTGGGGATGGTGTGCTGTGTTCAAACTTGGCATTTCATTTGATAGCCAAAAACCTCAATTTTACTCTCGTAAGACCATAGAACCTTCTTCCAGCTGACCTCACACTTTCCAATGCTGCCTCTCTAGTCGAGATGGCATTTTTGTTTTATCAGTGGCTTTCTCTTTGCCCGTCTCCCATAAAGCTGTGACTGGTGGGCAACAGTTGTTCTGTGCAGTCTGTCGAATCTCTTTCATTGTAGCTGGTAGGTCTCTTGGTGGCCTCCCTCACTCGTCGTCGTCTTCTTCTTGCGCAATCACCCAGTTTTTGTGGACACCCTGCTCAGATTTACAGGTCTTTCTGTTTCATCCTGATTAATTTAGATTAGATTAAATAAACGTTATTAATCGCAAGGGGAAATTCAGACGCATGCATACAGCGGCAGAAACATAAAAACAAGTATAAATAATAGCCAATCAATCAAACAATAAGTAAGTAGAATGAATAATAATATTGTTCAGAATGGTATTTCAAAATAAACTTAACGAGCATCCTGGGAGGCAGCTTTGAAATGCCTGATAGCAGTAGGCAGAAAAGACCCTCCGAGTTGCTTCTTCGCACAATGAGCTTGTGGCGAAAAGAGCGCCTCCTGCAGGGGACTGGACTCCTAGAGATATTCAGTGACTTGGATTTTATTCTTGGTCTTCATCCCCTGTGCTTTTCAATCCCCTTTTCATGGAGTTGCTTGGTCTGTTCATTTGTGTTTATTGTGTATGTTAGACCACCATACTGACTCCCCACAATTTGGTTCTTCCATATGCAACAATCAACTGAAACCCCAGACCAGTGATCTCCATTGAACTAATTCTGGGACTTCTTAAAGCAGTTGGACGCACCCGTGATGATGTGCAGTAAGTATATCATCTATATATATATAATTCACTAAGCCGCAAGTGAGCAAGACACCCATGGAGCACGCAGGACGGAGCCACGCCCACCAACTCTAAGACCATTGGATACGACGACAACTCGCAGAGCCACGCCCACCAACTCGGACGCAGCAACTCACAAAACACGGCGTCATTCACGTTTGTCTCTGCTACACTCCACATGCACCTCTGAGCCATGTTGACTTTTTCTTATTCTTTTCGGTTACAACGCAGGACTGCGTCCACCATCGCAAACTGTTTTACATGCCATGGTCTTAGAGTTGGTGGGCGGGTCTCTGTGAGTTGCTCTTGCGAGCGGGCGCATGACCAGGCGGTGTGTATGCTTCGAGAACGAGGGTGGACGCGGCAGGACCATCTAAGAAGAGGCATGTTTGTCGCAGATGTGAATCGCTGTATACAGCATGTAAAACATGGGATATGCATGATATACCCACGCCTGCCAACACTGACAGTGGGATATGCCAACAACTCACAGAGCCACGCCCACCAACTCTAAGACCATGGGATGAGAACGCCTGCCCGCCCGCCCGCCTGACTGTTACCAGCGGGTAAAACCATCGCAGCTTTTAACTCAAACACTGCAACAACTCACCAAACAAGGACACCCTGTCTCTCGAGGCATTCACACTGCCGGAAGACAACCATGGGATACGCAAAAAATAGCGATGTCAGTCAACTCACAAAGCCCAACCCACCAACTCGAGCGCGCGTCTACCCACGCTCTCAAGGCATTCACAGTGCCTGCTCATGTGCCCGGACGCAACAACTCACCAACTCACTTTCGTCTCTGCTAGGGTACACATGCACCACTGAGCCATGTTGACTTTTCATTATTCTTTTCGGTTTCGGCTGCATTTCTGTATATAATCCACCAAGTTGTCTGACCATGGGACACAAATGACAGAGCACCGCCCAACAACTCGAACCGATACAGAGACACGGCCACCAACTCTAAGAGCATGGGACGAGAACGCCTGCCTGCCAGACTGTTACCAGCGTTCACCACAATGTACTGGAGTGTAAAACCATCACAACTATCAGACGCTGTCTATATCTAAGAAGATATATAGATACTCATTATTCCCTGGCACGCGTCCACCCACACTCACAAGGAATTCACAGTGCCTGCTCATGTGCACGGACGCAACAACTCACCACACACAAATCTTGCTTAATTTGACTCAACACGGGAAACCTCACCCTGCCCGGACACGGAGAGGATTGACAGATTGATAGCTCTTTCTCGATTCTGTGGGTGGTGGTGCATGGCCATTCTTAGTTGGTGGAGCAATTAGTCTGGTTAATTCCGAAAACGAATGAGAGTCCCTACTGCTAAATAGTTACGCAATCGCCAAGCGGTTGGCGTCCAACTTCTTAGAGGGACAAGTGGCTTTCAGCCACGTGAGATTGAGCATTAACAGGTATGTGATGTCCGGTACTACACGCACGCTACACTGAATGGATCAACGTGTGTCTACCCGGCGCCGACAGGCGTGGGTAAGCCGTTGAACCCCATTCGTGATGGGGACCGGGGCTTGCAATTGTTCCCCACGAACGAGGAATACCCATTAGGTGCGGGTCATACACTCGCACTGATTACATCCCTGCCCTTTGTACACACCCAACGCTACTGCCATGGTCGGGTGACTTGGTGGATTATATATAGAAAAGCAGCCGGAACTGCAAAGAACAATTAAAGGACAACGTGGCTCAGAGGTGCACAGACGACAGCGACTCAGGTGAGGAGTTGGGGGCAGGCACATGAGCAGGTAGTGCGTACTGAACGATGATTGTTGCAATCTTACTTTTCTTGGTGGTTTATTAAATTACGGATTTTGCAAATGTTCATTTTTTTTTCCATCTGCTTAAAAAACATTAAAAAAGCGGCGCGATTATGTGGCGGGTTGGTATGCAGAGTGTAAAACAGTTTGCTTGTCGCGGATAATTTGCCTTTTACTTTTACACGAAAACAATTTCCTGTTAGATTGGCCTTTGCGATGATAATTAATAAGGCTCAGGGCCAAACTTTCAAAACAATATGCATGTATCTGCCAAAACCAGTTTTCAGTCACGGACAATAATTGTAAGTTCCATCTTTTCATTCACTTACTGTTGTATCCTCAAAGCCACCCCTTTTAGACAACTGTGTCTTTCTGGAAGTGTTCAGCCATCAATAAATAATTATGGGGCGTATGCCTGCAGGAACACGTGCAGCGAGCGAGAGAGAGAGCGAGCGACACACACACACACACACACACACACACACACGAGAGAGAGCGAGAGGGATGGACGCATAAGAATAATAATACTTCATTACATTGATATACCGGTGTTTTCAGTATTCAAAGCGCTATCCACACAGGGAGGAACAGGGAAGCGAACCCACAATCTTCCACAGTCTCCTTACTGCAAAGCAGCAGCACTACCACTGCGCCACAAGGCAGAGAAGGCAGTTAAAGAATGCACTGGGCTCGATTTTGTTTTCACTTCTGTTTACAGCTATCGGGTCATAGTGTGAATTGTTGCAATGTTACTTTTCTTGGTGGCTTATTACATTACGGATGTTTCACATGTTCATTTATTTCCCACTGCTTAAAAGACATTAAAAAAGTGTTTCTCAACTGTGACTCCGGAACATCTCAGTACGCAAGCTATATTAAGCGTCAACAACAAAGACTCGCTACACCTTAATGAACAAGTACTGACACTTATCCCTACAGACGAAGTAACTTTCACCAGCGTGGCCTCCATCGTCACAGACGATCCCGCTTTCAGTCACGGACAATTGTATGTTGCTCTCTCCAGAGGTCTGTCTTTTCATTCACTTACAGTCGTATCCTCAAACCCACCCCATTTGGACAACTGTGTCGTTCAGGAAGTGTTCACCCATCAATACATAATTATGCGGCGTTGGCTAGTTTTGTATAAATCAATTATTTTGTGTTTTTATATTTGTAATTCATTTAGACCACTTTGTGGAGAGATACGTGTCACTTAGACGTTAAAGACTCTTTTGTGCTTTTCGTCCTCCCGCACCATAACCTGTCGTCTGTTGGGGAGGAGTGACAGCTTTAGATTTGTCAAAAGTTTCGATCTCCGGTTTTCGACGGATCTCGATGTTTTAAGATCCCCTGACTGTAAACATCGATGTCTCAATGATGGGTGTGTTGAGAACAGTCCAGAGTTAAAAAGGCTGGACAGAAAAATACCACACTTGAAACTTAAGTCTGTTGTGAGATGTTGACACGCTAATTAATTTTTAGAGCCAAATCGTGCAGGAGAAAGAGGCAGTCTAGGGGAGCCCTCAGATACCATAGTTCTGCAATTAATTATGAATTCTTCACGTCAATTGGCATTGTAATGACCTATTTTATGATCACAAAGATCAGCATCAGAGTGGTAAATAATTACTGAAATGTTACAGAACAGTTTGGGTAACTTGGTTCCTGGGGCTCAAAGCCGACTGATGCTGCTTACATCCAAATTTCTTTTTGTTGATCAGTGTCAAAAAAGCCAAATGTGATTTAACGTAAAACTAAAATGTGCAAGCGCCCAATGGGGTGAATCCTTTTTATTGGCCCTATGCTGTATATACTTGGTGGGATGTAAACTCCTCTGTGAACAGTACAGCTGAGCAAATGCCACGAATGAAGATACCACCTGGATCGCCCATGAGAAGAAGGGGGAAATGTCTCCTTAGCAAGTAAAGGGCAATGTACTGTGATGGAGGAAAAGATTAAAAATAATCAGAGGAGACGGGGTGTGGAGTAGGACATGGAAACCAGTTGAATGTTTAAGTCACAGCATCCACCTTCAGCAACAGTGACTCAACACTTAAATCCATCCATTTTCTGATCCTGATTTTTCCCAACATTTATTTTGCTGGTATGTTTATTTAACCAAATCTCAACTCATTTCATCTTATTCTCTAATCTCAGTTAATCTAATTCAGAATCACAGGCATAGCCCTGAACAAGGTGCCAGTCTACCACTGGGGCCACGTATGCCCACACCTACATATGAGCCAATTTGGCATTGCCAATTATCTAACCTTCATGTCTTTTGGGATGTGGAAGTAAAACTGGACTACCAGAAAGAAAAATGGACAGAAACAGGCAAAATATGCAAAGTGCTCCGGGCGTTTCTCTCGGGGATTAATACAGTGTACCAAATAAATAAAAATAAATAGCATGCAGGCACAGAGTGATATACTTTGTTAATCCAAAAGGAGAAATTGTCTTTTTGCCTGATCTTTGGAGGTCAGAGTGTAGGGTCAGCCATTTTACAGTGCCACCACTGGAGCAAGTTTCAGGTTAAAGGCTTTGCTCAAGGGCCCAACGGGGCAGGATCCCTCCTGGCAGCAATGGGATTTGAACTGGCGGATCTTCCAGTTGCCTTAGCCTCAGAGCCGCCTTAGTGCACAGTATAGGGTGGTCCAGATCTAATTATACAGTTTTCATTACGCTATAACTTATTAAGTTTATTACATAGAGAATTCACAGCACCTGCCCGGCACATAGAGATTTCACTTAAAATTCTTTTTGTTGCCGATAGATGGCAGCACCTGCCCTGCATTCTGGTTGTCAGTCAAACAGTTGCATAATTAGATGTGGACCACCCAGTACATCCACCTTAATCAAAGGACAACTGTCTGTCTATGTGTCCATCCGGTTACTACGGTCTCTGTCATTCTAAAAGATGGCTCATCACAAACATTTGTAGCAGGGTTGGCCAACTCTGATCCTGGAGAGCCACAATGGCTGCAGGTTTTCATTCCAACCATTTTCTTAAAATTAGTGGCCAGTTTTTGCTACTAACTAACTTCATTTAATTTATTTGCTATTTAAAAAAACATACCCTTTAAAGTAGGGGTGAGCAGCAATGTCAGTCCTGGAGGGCCGCAGAGGCTTCAGGTTTTTGTTCCAACCCAATTGCTTCAAGAGAGATCATTCATTGCACTTATTGGTCAAGTGACATCTTTCTACTTCATTTTTCGTTGTCTGGCTTTGTTGTGATGTGAGATTTTACATATAACTTGATAAATATTTTGTATGTCTTTATTTGTAATTTAGGTAACGCAATGTAATTTAGTGTTACTTTGGTGAGAGGCATTCGTGTTTGCAACCCAAGGAATGGATCTCTTTGAATTTTACGACAGGATTTTGGGGGGGGATGTGTGTTTTAAACCAGTTTGGTGAGTGTTTCTCTGCTAAAGTCTTTCAACCCCCTGCAAGAAAGCCATAAAAGACATATGGTCCTGGGGGTGGCAGGTTTTAAGATGCTGTATTCCTCCATTGGTCTGAGGTATGCTCGTTTGGAATTGGCTTGTCTCCGAGGCCTTTAAGTACTACGACGCCCTATTGGCTGTAGGGGTTGGACAGAAAAATCTATAAATTTACTTGTTTGACCTCACACTCTCTCTCTTACCAACCAACATCTGAAAGAAGCATCTCTCTCTTGCTAACCTGTGATGATGAAGACAACACAATGAAGAGCACAGCTCAGCAGCCATTTTGAACAGACATGTGGCAGAAAGCTGAGCACCAGTGAGGCCTTAACTAGAGACATTTAAGTAACTACAAGTCTGTGTGCCGCCTGAACTACATATCACCATTTAATCAGGTTGTATGGTTGCCAATATTCAAATGTACTTTGCATTTTGTTATTATTTATGAATATTATCAATAATACATTATTTTATGTGTAACTTAACTTCTGCTTGTCTTTTTACTACATCTAATTGCCTGAGGTTATAGATATAGAAGGGAAGGTGGGGATAAATTATATACTATAATACCTTATAAACAGTGGTAAGACTGTGAGATTAGGCATTCTAAGGCTACATATTAATAATACAATAGGGGAAAGTAGAGCAATATATTACTCTACTAAGACAAAACAGGCTTGCTAAGATTTTGAACCATTAATTGCTTATTTCAGCCTTAAACAGCTGTATTCAGTTTTATCTGCTCCTTATTAGCAAATGACACACAAACCTGCAGTTCTCCATCTATGTTGTCTCCATTACCCCCCCCCCAAACCCCCCCCCATGTGTATTCATCAGTCACTATTTGGTTTAATTAAGTACTCAGAAGGAAACTGAAGAGAAAGTGAAGAACTGAAAATTACTCATCCGTTTTAGGCTTCAAACCACTCGGATCATACATGTATCATTAGAAGGAAGCAAAAAAAAATCTGTGATTTAAGAATGAAGTGACATGGTAGAGTAAAAACACTAAGATGCCATGAAATTAAATTAGATCAGTTATTGGTGAGGATTGGCTTCTGATTAAGCAACTGGGTTGGAACACAAACCTGCAGCCACTGCGGCCCTCCAGGATCGGAGTTGGCCACCCCTGATTTGTTGTAATAAAATGGATTGCACTTGTCATTCCAACACATGGCGCATCACAAATATTAATGTAATTAATATAACAGAGACATTTGCATTGCCTGGTGCACTGCAAACGTGAGGTCTGCATTGATTACTTAGATTTCAACTCGTCTTAAGACGAATAGCACAGCTAGTTCTGTCACGTTACAGTTACATTTATTTGCTTAGCACACTCTTTTATCTAAAGCAACTTTCAAAAGAAGTCAACGTAATCGAGTTAACATCAGTCTGGGGGACTATTTGGGAAGGTTACAGGCTGGTATCTTTACCAAAGGTGACACACAGTTTTGTTTACTGATATTTTTCATACTTGGAGTGGCAGCAGTGATGCCATGTAACATCTTTTCAGATAAGACCTCATCCAAAAGCAAAGTGTACATTCAGGGGTGTTACTTTCATTAATCTACAGTGGGAGTCCTGATGGATGAAGTGGTTCCCTCGGAGTCACAGGGCAGGTCAGTGCTAGGATTTGAGCTGGCAGACATATTCTGTTCAATAGCACCGTCCAGAGTGGACATATACTGGCTTGCCTACTTCCATGATGTGAAGACTGACTGGTATTAGTGACAAAGTGGCACTCCAACACTTCAGCTACTAGATGGCCACGTTGCTTGTCAGAACTTCTCTTCATTCCCCCTTCTTATCTGACTGGCTGGTGCAGGTACCGTTACATCAGGCGCTCTCCCACCACAGGAACTTTTTCAGGAATGAAGGACTTTTTAGAAACTTGGGAACTTTTGTAGAACTCCCACCTCAGGAATTCAGGCCATTTGTAGATCCTGGTAGATGGTTCTGCTCCATTACTTTTTGTAGGTCCCGCTCCAGGGTATGGACTTTTCATTCAACCTGGAAGTATCGTGGGTAGGTCATGAGTGATGATTTGTACTGATTGATTGATCACAAGCACTGGTGACATCTTACAAATTTTATAAAGTATGGACTTTGGAGAGTTCTTGGTGAAGATGGAACCAAATACAGCTAAATGGACAGATAATGAGGTTCAGGCTTTATTAAGTGTGTTTGAAGATGATGGCATTCAGAAGGAATTGGAGTTACCCAATTCCAATTGAAAAATTTTGTCACAAACTGGGAATTAACCACAGCATAAAGCAGTATCGTGAATAACTGAAAAAACTAAAGCAAGACTACAAAAATAATGAACGACCATAATAGTAAAAGTGGTTCTGACAGATAAAATCAGCAAATGGTTTTGCATGATGAACTCTCTTCTTGGTCACAAACCAGCATGCTCTGGAAATGCCCTCGTGACGTCTCCAGCGTGTCAAAGCAATCAGGGGTCAGGGTTGGTGGTCCACCATGACATCCTGAATGTGGCTCATTTAGTAAAGGCAGCACAGAAGATCATCGGCTGCCCTCTCCCCTCCCTGATGGACATTTACACGTCATCAAGGTCAGCTCCCACCCTGGCTCAGGGAGGCGCTACAAGGACAAACAGACTCAAGAACAGTTTTTTCCCAAAAACCATAACCATTCTAAACTCACACATGCACTGACTACATAGTCTAACCCCCCAACCCCTGGACTTCCTTCTATCCATCAACTGTGAAATATCCAATATCTAAATGGTACTGAATAATCACTGTACAATATCATTACTCTCAGGGTCCAACATCCACTACTTACTGCACATGATCATCATTATTGTGCAATATTTAAATTATGTGCAATAACCCAATAGTGCAATAGTTATTATTCTTTCCATATGTATATAGCGTCGCAGAACTTTTTTGCAACTTCTTTGCAACTTTTTGCACCATTTGTTTATTTACTTGTTGTGTTCTACATACAGTATACAGTGGTGTGAAAAACTATTTGCCCCCTTCCTGATTTCTTATTCTTTTGCATGTTTGTCACACAAAATGTTTCTGATCATCAAACACATTTAACCATTAGTCAAATATAACACAAGTAAACACAAAATGCAGTTTGTAAATGTTGGTTTTTATTATTTAGGGAGAAAAAAAAATCCAAACCTACATGGCCCTGTGTGAAAAAGTAATTGCCCCCTGAACCTAATAACTGGTTGGGCCACCCTTAGCAGCAATAACTGCAATCAAGCGTTTGCGATAACTTGCAATGAGTCTTTTACAGCGCTCTGGAGGAATTTTGGCCCACTCATCTTTGCAAAATTGTTGTAATTCAGCTTTATTTGAGGGTTTTCTAGCATGAACCGCCTTTTTAAGGTCATGCCATGGCATCTCAATGGGATTCAGGTCAGGACTTTGACTAGGCCACTCCAAAGTCTTCATTTTGTTTTTCTTCAGCCATTCAGAGGTGGATTTGCTGGTGTGTTTTGGGTCATTGTCCTGTTGCAGCACCCAAGATCACTTCAGCTTGAGTTGACAAACAGATGGCCGGACATTCTCCTTCAGGATTTTTTGGTAGACAGTAGAATTCATGGTTCCATCTATCACAGCAAGCCTTCCAGGTCCTGAAGCAGCAAAACAACCCCAGACCATCACACTACCACCACCATATTTTACTGTTGGTATGATGTTCTTTTTCTGAAATGCTGTGTTCCTTTTACGCCAGATGTAACGGGACATTTGCCTTCCAAAAAGTTCAACTTTTGACTCATCAGTCCACAAGGTATTTTCCCAAAAGTCTTGGCAATCATTGAGATGTTTCTTAGCAAAATTGAGACGAGCCCTAATGTTCTTTTTGCTTAACAGTGGTTTGCGTCTTGGAAATCTGCCATGCAGGTTGTTTTTGCCCAGTCTCTTTCTTATGGTGGAGTCGTGAACACTGACCTTAATTGAGGCAAGTGAGGCCTGCAGTTCTTTAGACGTTGTCCTGGGGTCTTTTGTGACCTCTCGGATGAGTCGTCTCTGCGCTCTTGGGGTAATTTTGGTTGGCCGGCCACTCCTGGGAAGGTTCACCACTGTTCCATGTTTTTGCCATTTGTGGATAATGGCTCTCACTGTGGTTCGCTGGAGTCCCAAAGCTTTAGAAATGGCTTTATAACCTTTACCAGACTGATAGATCTCAATTACTTCTGTTCTCATTTGTTCCTGAATTTCTTTGGATCTTGGCATGATGTCTAGCTTTTGAGGTGCTTTTGGTCTACTTCTCTGTGTCAGGCAGCTCCTATTTAAGTGATTTCTTGATTGAAACAGGTGTGGCAGTAATCAGGCCTGGGGGTGGCTACGGAAATTGAACTCAGGTGTGATACACCACAGTTAGGTTATTTTTTAACAAGGGGGCAATTACTTTTTCACACAGGGCCATGTAGGTTTGGATTTTTTTTCTCCCTAAATAATAAAAACCATCATTTAAAAACTGCATTTTGTGTTTACTTGTGTTATATTTGACTAATGGTTAAATGTGTTTGATGATCAGAAACATTTTGTGTGACAAACATGCAAAAGAATAAGAAATCAGGAAGGGGGCAAATAGTTTTTCACACCATGTCTGCACTGAAGGAGCTGCTATTAATCTCATTGTACATGTGTATAGTGACAATAAACGGCATTCTATTCTATTCTATACTTCACACATCACATCTGGCATGGAGGTTACGCTTCCTGTTCTGCGGTGGGAGCACAACACACAAAAGTGGTCCAGGGACTTGTCATACAGACACTCATCGGTTCCTAAAACAAAATTTCTGCAGTGGGAAAACGCGTAGTGTTAGCAGTATAAAATGACACAGCGAGTAGAAATTATCAGGAAGAGCTTCGTGGGCAAGCAAACCCATCACAACCCCATTCAAAGCCATCAAAATGCAATTTATTTTTCAACTGATTGTTTTTAGCTTTAGAGCAAATAATCCTCACTTCTGCATTGCAGTAGCCTTTCTTAGAAAAGGACTGAAGAGACGAAATATACAAGGCAATTGGAAAAGAAAATGAATAGAACTCAGTAGGTCAGCAGATGGCCGCAGGTCACAGAGTCGATGGCACCAGATGAGCTACTTTTGTATTCATGCGGCTGGCCAGCTGATGCTATTACCACTGGTGGCCTTCCCCCACCTCATGTCACCAGAGTCACCTTGGCATGCAGTGCTCATTTTCATGCTGATGTGTTTAGTTGTGTCTGCCCAGGTCTGCACATCTTTCTCTCGGTCACAGGCGGCATTACTTTAAAACAAATCATTTAAATTCATCCAGTAATCAACATGGCATCTCAGTCTTCAAAACAAACGAGGCATAGGGATGTGGGTTTGGACACTGAATGGCGCCATAGGATTGTACTGCCTCACTGCACCTGCACCTGAGTTCAGTTCCTGGCTGAGTGGCATAATGTGTGTGAAGGAAATAATTTTTATACACTTAATAGATATTATACATTCATATATATCCAACAAAGAATAAGTGTCTGTGTGTCCTGCCAGTTCTATGTCTCTGCCATTCTAAAAGACGGCGCATCACAAACATATGTAGTCATAAAATGCACTGCATTTGTCATTTCAATAGATGGCACATCACAAACATTAACATGGTTTTTATGAATCCCATGCCAAATGCCATATAACAGAGACATATTCATTGCACGGTACACTGTAAACATTAACACGGAGGCCTACATTGATTACTTATATTTCAGTTCATCTTAGACAGGCAGCACAGCTAGTGAAAGGATAAGTGTCTGTCGTTCAGTTGCTCTGTCTCAATCATTCCAACAGATGGTGCATCACAAACATTAACACTGCTTGTACGAATCCCATGCCAAACAGCATATAACAGACATAGATAGATAGATAGATAGATAGATAGATAGATAGATAGATAGATAGATAGATAGATAGATAGATAGATAGATAGATACTTTATTAATCCCAAGGGGAAATTCACATTTTATAATATACAGTGGGGCAAAAAAGTATTTAGTCAGCCACCAATTGTGCAAGTTCTCCCACTTAAAAAGATGAGAGAGGCCTGTAATTTTCATCACAGGTATACCTCAACTATGAGAGACAAAATGAGAAAAAAAAATCCAGAAAATCACATTGTCTGATTTTTTGAAGAATTTACTTGCAAATTATGGTGGAAAATAAGTATTTGGTCCATAACAAAAGTTCATCTGAATACTTTGTTATATACCCTTTGTTGGCAATGACAGAGGTCAAATGTTTTCTGTAAGTCTTCACAAGGTTTTCACACACTGTTGCTGGTATTTTGGCCCATTCCTCCATGCAGATCTCCTCTAGAGCAGTGATGTTTTGGGGCTGTCGCTGGGCCACACGGACTTTCAACTCCCTCCAAAGATTTTCTATGGGGTTGAGATCTGGAGACTGGCTAGGCCACTCCAGGACCTTGAAATGCTTCTTACAAAGCCACTCCTTCGTTGCCCAGGTGGTGTGTTTGGGATCATTGTCATGCTGAAAGACCCAGCCATGTTTCATCTTCAATGCCCTTCCTGATGGAAGGAGGTTTTCACTCAAAATCTGATGATACATGGCCCCATTCATTCTTTCCTTTACATGGATCAGTCGTCCCGGTCCCTTTGCAGAAAAACAGCCCCAAAGCATGATGTTTCCACCCCCATGCTTTACAGTAGGTATGGTGTTCTTTGGATGCAACTCAGCATTCTTTCTCCTCCAAACACGACGAGTAGAGTTTTTTCATCTGACCATATGACATTCTCCCAATCCTCTTCTGGATCATCCAAATGCTCTCTAGCAAACTTCAGACGGGCCTGCACATGTACTGGCTTAAGCAGGGGGACACGTCTGGCACTGCAGGATTTGAGTCCCTGGCGGCGTAGTGTGTTACTGATGGTAGCCTTTGTTACTTTGGTCCCAGCTCTCTGCAGGTCATTCACTAGGTCCCCCCGTGTGGTTCTGGGATTTTTGCTCACCGTTCTTGTGATCATTTTGACCCCACGGGGTGAGATCTTGTGTGGAGCCCCAGATTGAGGGAGATTATCAGTGGTCTTGTATGTCTTCCATTTTCTAATAATTGCTCCCACAGTTGATTTCTTCACACCAAGCTGCTTACCTATTGCAGATTCAGTCTTCCCAGCCTGGTGCAGGTCTACAATTTTGTTTCTGGTGTCCTTTGACAGCTCTTTGGTCTTGGCCATAGTGGAGTTTGGAGTGTGACTGTTTGAGGTTGTGGACAGGTGTCTTTTATATTGATAACGAGTTCAAACAGGTGCCATTAATACAGGTGACGAGTGGAGGACAGAGGAGCCTCTTACAGAAGAAGTTACAGGTCTGGGAGAGCCAGAAATCTTGCTTGTTTGTAGGTGACCAAATACTTTTTTTCCACCATAATTTGCAAATAAATTCTTTAAAAATCAGACAATGTTATTTTCTGGATTTTTTTTCTCATTTTGTCTCTCATAGTTGAGGTATACCTATGATGAAAATTACAGGCCTCTCTCATCTTTTTAAGTGGGAGAACTTACACAATTGGTGGCTGACTAAATACTTTTTTGCCCCACTGTATAAAAAATTATATATATATATATAAAATGTAATTTGCATTACATTTGTCATTCCAACAGATGGTGCATTACAAATATTTGTAGTAATGCATTTCATTATTATAAATAAGTGTCTGTGTCAATTCCAGTTGATAGTCTGTTATTCCAGCAGATGGTGCACCACAAATATTAACACTACTTTTATGAATAAAATACGAAATGGCATATAACAGAGACATATACATTGCATTTGTCATTCTAACAGATGGTGCATTGCAAACATTCGTAGTAATGCATTTTATAATTACAAATTACTTCTGTGTGTCCATCTGGTTGTTATGTCTGTCATTCCAACAAATGGTGCATTGCAAACATTTGCAGCAATAAAATGCATCGCATGTTTCTTTCCAAGAGATGGTGCATCAAAAGCATTAATACTGCTTTTAAGCATTCCATACCAAATGGCATATAACAGAGGCATAAACATTGTTTGGTGCACTGTAAATGTTAATGTTGATGTTAATATTGATTATTTAGATTTCAACCCGTCTTAGATGGGTAGCACAACTAGTAAAAGATAAATGTCTGTGTGAAGGTCCAGTTGTTATGTCTCTGTCATTCCAACAGATGGTGCATCACAAACATTAACACCACTTTTATGAATCCCATTCCAAATGGCATGTAACAGAGACATTTGAATTTAAATTATCATTCCACCAGATGGTGCATTACAGCATTTTATTACTACAAATAAGTGTCTGTTTGTCTGTCCGGTTGCTGTGTCCCTGTCATTCCAACAAGTGTTGCACCACAAATATTTGTAGTAATAAAATGCATTGCGTGTCATTCCAACAGATTTTTGCAAACGTTTGTAGTAATGCACATTACAACTAGAAATGTTTGTGATGCTCCATCTGCTGGAATAACAAATGCACTGCAGCTGGTGGCTCCTGTTTGAAACTCAATGCTGACACAACAGCTTTTGTTCTTCACAGTCTTGTAAAGGACAAAATAGAGTCGCATTACAAGAAGATGGGCAATGTTGAGATTTTATTTTTTCTTTCTCATGCTTGACTTTTTTGTTTAATGTCATTTTTTTGCATAATACATAGTATAGCCCACTGTTATATAACTGGATTTTTTGGATTATAAATATGGTCAGTCGGTGTGGTTTCAAACAGCACAGTCCCACCCCCACAGCTCAGTACTGACCCTGTGATGAGGCAAATTTGGGCACTATAGGTCCTCCATATTTGATAATGTGAAGGGTAGCAGACAAGCAGAGCCACTCAGCAGCTCCACATGGACCTGGGTTTGAGTGCCTTGCCAGTTTGAGGGTCCCTGTTTCAAATTTCCAAGTTCAAATCCTTTGTCAACGTGTCCATCTGCCTATTTCTTCACCTATTTCCTTCCACCCTTCTTCCCTGTAAGAAGGCGGCCATGGTCCTCCTTTTCTTCTCAACTAAATGCTTAGTTGGGACTGTCCCATTACACCCAATCAGGGGTTCAGCTCTTTCATAAAATAGTGGTTTGTGTGCCTCCACAGCACCATCTTGTGACCTCTTGTGTTCCTGCTCCCTGTTAAAGGGTCAGAACTTCTGGCTACCTGTTCTCCCAGCAAACAATTCTATTCAATAGACAACTCCTATATAGTGTGCTCTGTCCCTCTCCTGATTGCACGTTGCCTGATGTGAAGGAAACACGGGTGTCAGCTAGCCCAAACCCTGACACGAACACAGAAGCACAGTCCCGGGTTCAAATACTGGAAGGTTTAATTATATTTACCTCCAAAACAATGATATAAACACAAAGAAATACACAAACACAGGTCTTTTCTCTCCACAATTCCTTCTTTCTTTCTTTCTCCCTACTGCACTGCCCTCCTCCACTCAAGCGTTGCTCCACTACCTCCCAGCTCTGACTGGCATGGATAAGGAGTGTGGTCCCGAACCCCGTAAATGCAAAAAAAAAAGGGGCTCTGTTGGGCCCTTGAGCAAGGCTCTTAACCTGCAATTGTTGAGCGCTTTGAGCAGTGAGAAAAGCATTATATAAATGTAAAGAATTAATTATTATTACAGACCCAGGAGTACTTCTGGTGCCAGGAAGCACTTCCAGGTCACATGGAAGTCCATTATATAATAGGGAGCTTGTCTTCCTGCAGCACCCTCTCGTGGCACCCAGTGACCCCAGCCGGGCTGCCCTGATGGACTACATTTCCCAGCATGCCCTTCTGGCTTCCCACTGAGCCATCTAGCATGCTGGGGGAATCAGAACTCCCCAGTGATATCTTTTCTTTTACAGGGGCTGTGTGTCCATCTCTTCATTCCAGGTCTGCTTCCTGTTTCCTTCCCAGCCGGAATGCCCGTTCAGCCCATATGACGTCTACACTGAGTAAAAGTGGCCTGAGCTGCCTTACTCATTTTGTAATCTACTCAGTTAGCTAATGAAAGGAGTCATTTTGCTTCATTTCTCATTGTGCCCTATGCAGTAAATCAGGTTAAAATTGTTCAATTTTGGGGGGTTTCCATCTTTTATCTAATTACAGGAAAGGTAGTGTGACCTGCAGTTAGACAGAAGTTGCTCTTTCCATAGTACCTCCTAAGCGACTAATTCAGAGAGAGCATTAGATCACTGAGGGCCTCTGCCGTCCAAATGCAGGCCAAGTTACTGTGGCCATGCCTTCCAGGCTCTAAATGACTGATCTCTCTTTGTCTTTTCCCCTTCCATGGCAGGATGCTGAAATGGAATCCAAAGCACAAGTTTCCATCCATAACCCCCTGAGGTACCTTACGCTGTGGAGTAAAACTGTGAAAGCGTCACAGAGTGTAAGGACTAATCAGTCAGCATTGCTTTTTTATGCTGGAGAAGCCCAAAGCATTCCACGGTGCTTTCAGTGTGGAAAACTGCTTCCATATTTGTAGCCAATGAGCCATTTGAAGTGACATACTGCAAAGATCAAAACCTCAGATTGTATCATTTTAAATAGCACCATTACATTATGAAGGTAGTGTCAGAATGTTTTTCCAGGAAGAGTTCAATTGTTTCAATCTTTATAGAATACTAGCCATGTGCGGCCAACTATATTGCGCGTGTTAAAGTTGTTTGTGAAGGGCTCCCTGTTGTGAACTGGGCCCTTCGTCGCACAGCATTATGATTTTTTATAAAGGAAACAAAATTACAAAAGAAAACCCTTGGACATTGATTCGATAGGAACGGCCCACTCGGACTCACTGTCCGAATAGTAATTATGTGGTGGTGTAGGAGCATTTCTGCTTTTCTCTGTTCACAGTCCATCTTGTTTTCACGACGCTGTCGTTTCCTCTCACAATCTCTTCTCAACCTTTCTCCAATCTCGCAGGTTGCTTTGTGGCAATCCAAAGAGTAAGGCAATATACACGGAGTAATGGTTATAAAAGGGGGACACACAGGTATCCAGGCTCTTTAAAGCATAAATAGGGATCACTTCACTGACATGTGAGCAAGCCAGGGTACAACTGTGAGACGCGCAGCACTCGCCGGCTACAACGTAACAATAATAATTTCCGGAACGTGCTGTTACGTTGTCATTCATTTTACCCACTGTCTTTCTTTCATTCATATGTTACGTAGGCACGTACCTTTTATCTTCGGCAATCTCATTCTCCAACCAGGCCTCAGGAGCTAACCAGCGTAACACTGTCCACCACCCCTTTCGTTATTCCGGCACATTGTTGACATCCGTGAGTAACAACAACGTACTAAACTGGAAGGTGGTCTACGCATGCGTGGAATTCACGGACAAACAAAGATCAAGATCCAAATGAAGATTATATATAAAGATTAGTTAATTTAAAGCACAACAATTTGTTTAGTTTGAATGTCTGTGTTTTGAGGTGTGACTGGAGTACTACAGTCTTCAGTACTATAAGCCTGGAGGAGATTCTTAATGCAATGCCTATGTTTTAGCTGTCTCTCTACTGCCATCTAGTGCTTCTTCTTCTAATTCATTCGCGGACAAACAAAGATCAAGATCCAAATGAAGATTATATAGAGAGATTCTCCTTCCCAATCTAGTGGTTATTAGCCATTCTGGAGTCGCACTACACAGAAACTAACGACTGGAAATTAGGTGTTTTGTTGGATTTCCTATTACCACCAAGACTGTTGTACTGTTATCTTGTTTTTTCATTTTGAAATGCCAATTCTGCTGTGAAGGGCACTATATAAAAATGTGATAAGGAAAGATGTCCAGCAGTCTCATAATGAGATCCTTTGCCATTTCGCTTGACTTGGTTGGGGTCAGAGCTGAACCCACCATAGACGCACTCGCAAACAAACATTTAATACCAGGAGCTGCTTAAAGTCACCGGTCAACCTGGGACTGTGACGTGATGGAGGGCAGGGTCTCAGAGACAGATTCATGAAACGTGACCTACTTGGCCTGTAGCCCCCTTTATGATTTTCTTTACTTGCAGCAGCAGTCCAGCGTTCTGCTTTGCTTTCCACCGCCAGGAAGCAATTCATATCCTTCACCAAGACCAGTTTTGTCATTTTTATTTAAAAAATGGATTATTAAAGGCACTATAAAAAGAAAAAAACAGAACCCATTTTTAATAGTGAACTTTACAAGACTTAGCTGCAGTCTTCTGAAATTGCTCACATTCCTCTGTCTTCTTCTCCCATGAATTTGAACTTCCTGAAGGTCCATTTTATTTATCACCGAAGGAATGTCATGAGCCTCCCCAGCAGTGAGACCTCCTCCTTCACTTATCCTGGCCAGATTACGCAGCGCTGTTAATCCTTTTGGCGACGGCGGTAATGAGGGCTGCTCCTTTGCCGCTTCCATCTTCAGACAGCACAAATGTGACGTCACAGTGGGGTGCGAGTTCTCGGACCGTCTCCTTTAAAATCCTTGAGAAGCTGAAAGAAGAAAAGAAATATATGGAGTCAGAGCGTAGAGGAGAAGGTAAGGTTTGTTTCCTGGCAGGTGAGAAGAAGAGATCAGTCTGATCGCCCTGAGGTTTAGAAAATCAACTTGCCAGACACAGGAGCTCTTCAAAATTCTGTCCTGTTAAAAAGATGTGTGCATGGCGTCGGTCAGGGCTCCACTGATATCATGCCTTAAATTCACAGTCTCTACTCAAAAGAGAAGAACTCTCAGTTCAGGAAGGCCACTTGGCTGGCCAGTACCTCCTCTAACCTTTAAATAAAAGCTGCCCAGGTATCAGGATTACCTCCCTGACGTTCATTTGTTGCACATCCTTACAGTCATTAAGCTACTGAAACGTCACGTGTGTGCCTCATAAAGGATAAGTTCAGTACTATCCATCCA
This sequence comes from Erpetoichthys calabaricus, assembly GCF_900747795.2. Lineage (NCBI taxonomy): Eukaryota > Metazoa > Chordata > Cladistia > Polypteriformes > Polypteridae > Erpetoichthys > Erpetoichthys calabaricus. Next base: position 321,486,524 of record NC_041395.2, read on the forward strand.
TCCATCCATTTTCCAACCCGCTGAATCCGAACACAGGGTCACGGGGGTCTGCTGGAGCCAATCCCAGCCAACACAGGGCACAAGGCAGGAACCAATCCTGGGCAGGGTGCCAACCCACCGCAGTAAGTTCAGTACTAGCATGGTATATATGCATTTGCTGCTTGAAATTGTGTTCTAAAATTAAATGCTTTCTATACATTTTAAACAAATATAGTAAAGCCTGCACTGGTGCTTTACAATAGAGGCTAATGGGTCAAGGAGCATCACTGAAAAATACTTAGGGGTCAACACTTAACCTGTGACACTACACCTGGGTCGGTGTTCACCATTAGAGAGGCACTATGAAGTCTGAAATATACAGTTGTGCTTGAAAGTTTGTGAACCCTTTAGAATGTTCAATATTTCTGCATAAATATGACCTAAAAAATCATCAGATTTTAACTCAAGTCCTACAAGTAGATAAAGAGAAACCAGTTAAACAAATGAGACAAAAATGTTATACTTGGTCATTTATTTATTAAGGAAAATGATTGAATATTACATATTTGTGAGTGGCAAAAGTATGTGAACCTCTAGGATTAGCAGTTAGTTTGAAGGTGAAATTCGAGTCCGGTGTTTTCAATCAATGGGATGACAATCAGGTGTGAGTGGGCATCCTGTGTTATTTAAAGAAAAGGGATCTATCAGAGTCTGCTCTTCACAACACATGTTTGTGGAAGTGTATCATGGCACGAACAAAGGAGATTTCTGAGGACCTCAGAAAAAGAGTTGTTGATGCTCATCAGGCTGGAAAAGGTTACAAAACCATCTCTAAAGAATTTGGACTCCACCAATCCACAGTCAGACAGATTGTGTACAAATGGAGGAAATTCAAGACCATTGTTACCCTCCCCAGGAGTAGTCGACCAACAAAGATCACTCCAAGAGCAAGGAGTGTAATAGTTGGCGAGGTCACAAAGGACCCAGGGTAACTTCTAAGCAACTGAAGGCCTCTCTCACATTGGCTAATGTTCATGTTCAGGAGTCCACCATCAGGAGAACACTGAACAACAATGGTGTGCATGGCAGGGTTGCAAGGAGAAAGTCACTGCTCTCCAAAAAAAAACATTGCTGCTCGTCTGCAGTTTGCTAAAGATCACGTGAACAAACCAGAAGGCTACTGGAAGAATGTTTTGTGGATGGATGAAACCAAAATAGAACTTTTTGATTTAAATGAAAAGCATTATGTTTGTTCCAACTACAGAGGGATCACACTCCTCAGCCTTCCTGGAAAAGTCTATTCAGGGGTTCTGGAGAGGAGGGTCCGTCGGATAGTCGAACCTCGGATTCAGGAGGAACGGTGTGGTTTTCGTCCTGGTCGTGGAACAGTGGACCAGCTCTACACCCTTAGCAGGGTCCTGGAGGGTGCATGGGAGTTCACCCAACCAGTCTACATGTGTTTTGTGGACTTGGAAAAGGCGTTCGACCGTGTCCCTCGGGGAATCCTGTGGGGGGTACTCCGAGAGTATGGGGTACTGGACCCCCTGATAAGAGCTGTTCGGTCCCTGTACGACCAGTGCCAGAGCCTGGTCCGCATTGCCGTCAGTAAGTCGAACCCGTTTCCAGTGACAGTTGGACTCCGCCAGGGCTGCCTTTTGTCACCGATTCTGTTCATAACTTTTATGGACAGAATTTCTAGGCGCAGCCAGGGTGTTGAGGGGGTCCGGCTTGGTGGACTCAGGATTGGGTCACTGCTTTTTGCAGATGATGTTGTCCTGTTTGCTTCATCAGGCCGTGATCTTCAGCTCTCTCTGGATCGGTTTGCAGCTGAGTGTGAAGCGGCTGGGATGGGAATCAGCACCTCCAAATCCGAGACCATGGTCCTCAGCCGGAAAAGGGTGGAGTGCCCTCTCAGGGTTGGGAACGAGATCCTGCCCCAAGTGGAGGAGTTCAAGTATCTTGGGGTCTTGTTCACGAGTGAGGGAAGAATGGAGCGTGAGATCGACAGGCGGATCGGTGCGGCATCCGCAGTGATGCGGGCTCTGCATTGGTCTGTCGTGATGAAAAAGGAGCTGAGCCGTAAGGCAAAGCTCTCAATTTACCAGTCGATCTATGTTCCTACCCTCACCTATGGTCATGAGCTATGGGTAGTGACCGAAAGAGCGAGATCGCGAATACAAGCGGCTGAAATGAGTTTCCTCCGCAAGGTGTCTGGGCTCTCCCTTAAAGATAGGGTGAGAAGCTCAGTCATCCGGGAGGGGCTCAGAGTAGAGCCGCTGCTCCTCCGCATCGAGAGGAGTCAGATGAGGTGGCTTGGGCATCTGATCAGGATGCCTCCTGGACACCTCCCTGGTGAGGTGTTCCGGGCACGTCCAACCGGGAGGAGGCCCCGGGGAAGACCCAGGACACGCTGGAGGGACTATGTCTCCCGGCTGGCCTGGGAACGCCTTGGGATTCTCCCGGAAGAGCTAGAAGAAGTGGCCGGGGAGAGGGAAGTCTGGGCATCTCTGCTCAAGCTGCTGCCCCCGCGACCCGACCTCGGATAAGCGGGAGACAATGGATGAATGGATGGATGGCGTTATGTTTGGAGAAAGAAAAACACTACATTCCAGCATAAGAACCTTATCCCATCTGTGAAACATGGTGGTGGTAGTATCATGGTTTGGGCCTGTTTTGCTGCATCTGGGCCAGGATGGCTTGCCTTCATCGATGGAACAATGAATTCTGAATTATATCAGATAATTCTAAAGGAAAATGTCAGGACATCTGTCCATGAACTGAATCTCAAGAGAAGGTGGGTCATGCAGCAAGACGACGACCCTAAGCACACAAGTCATTCTACCAAAGAATGGTTAAAGAAGAATAAAGTTAATGTTTTGGAATGGCCAAGTCAAAGTCCTGACCTTAATCCAATTGAAATGTTGTGGAAGGACCTGAAGCGAGGAGTTAATGTGAGGAAACCCACCAACATCCCAGAGTTGAAGCTGTTCTGTACAGAGGAATGGGCTCAAATTCCTCCAAGCCAGTGTGCAGGACTGACCAACAGTTACCGGAAACGTTTAGTTGCAGTTATTGCTGCAAAGTTGGGTCACACCAGATACTGAAAGCAAAGGTTTACATACTTTTGCCACTCACAAATATGTAATATTTGATCATTTTCCTTAATAAATAAATGACCAAGTATAATATTTTTGTCTCATTTATTTATCTGGTTTCTCTTTATTTACTTTTAGGACTTGAGTGAAAATCTGATGATGTTTTAGGTCATATTTATGCAGAAATATAGAAAATTCTAAAGGGTTCACAAACTTTCAAGCACAACTGTAATTAGGAATGCATGGCCAAAGTTGTTCCAGCAACGTGATGGATTTCTGGTGTATGGTTGTTTTAGACTTAAAAATACTCAGTTTATTATGCCATTTTATTAAATGACCTACAAACACAAAATACGTTTTGTTCAATCCTGTAATGGTATTCTGACAATTATCAGTAGTAACTGAGTATACTGTATGTAGTCCATTACCCATCATCAGCAAGCTGTTTTCTGCGAATTGCCATGAGCACAAATCAAAGTTGGTTAAGATCATGCAATAGTGTGGCGGAACGAGGTGTAATAAATAAATGGTTGACCAATTTGGAGAAAGAGGTAGCGCAAGACAGCACCTTGGAACTTGATGTCACAAATGATTGCCTGATGTTAGCTTCTGCACTGCATTTTAAGAAACTTCGGTATAGCACAGCTTTTAAAAGTGCTTTGTGCTGACGTGACATGGATCAGAAGAACAGGGCAGCTATTCCTGCTCTCAAGTTTACATGAACACGGCCAAGGGGAACAGTCACAGGTGCTGCTGCACTTACTCCAGACTGTGTGTGCAACCAAAAAATTGAAACCTGAGCATCAGTGGTTTTGCTCCATAGGAACCAAGTTATCGTAACCATTCTATAACATTTAAGTAATTATTTATCCCTTGCTTATGCTGATCTTTCTGATCATAAAATAGGTCATTATGATAGCAATTGATGAGAAGAATTCATAATTATCTATCTATCTATCTATCTATCTATCTATCTATCTATCTATCTATCTATCTATCTATCTATCATTAGTGTCAGGGCTGTTGCTCTTTTTAATATACATAAGTGACCTGGTGGTTACAATAAGGTGGTTACATTTGCAGGTAATACCAAACTAGACAGAACTGGACATAATGTAGAATCAGCCTGCTTTTTAGAGATAGATAGATAGATAGATAGATAGATAGATAGATAGATAGATAGATAGATAGATAGATAGATAGATAGATAGATAGATAGATAGATAGATAGATAGATAGATAGATAGATAGATAGATAGATAGATAGATAGATAGATAGATAGATAGATAGATACTTTATTAATCCCAATGGGAAATTCACAATTTTACATAGGGAAATGGACAGCACACAGGCTGGGCAGATTTCGTGGCAGATGAAAATTAATGTTACATGTAAAGTATTACAAATAGGAAGTAAAAATGTTAGGGCTGAATGCACAATGGGAGGTGTGGAACATGAAAGTACCCCTTATGAGAAGGACTTAGGAGTCATAGTGGGCTCATCACTATCAGCTGCCAGTCGGTGTTAAGAAGTGCCCCAGTGTGGACAGTACATGTCAAGGGAGGTTATAGATAAACTGTACAGTAGGTATACAGTATGTCTGCTGTGGCTACTGATTTTCATTTTAACCAGTTTCATAATTAGAAGCCAGTAAAATGTCAGATAAAATATACAGTAAAAAAATGTTAGATTTGAATACATAGTGGGAGGTTTGAAACTTGAAAGTCCACCTTATTTCGCCTTATACAATTTCTTGTATTAGGAATTTGTTAGTTTTCGCATACCCCTTGGGGTCAGAGCGCAGGGTCAGCCATTGTACAGCGCCCCTGGAACAATTACAGGTTAAGGGTCTTGCTCAAGGGCCCAGCAAAGTAGGATCTCTTTTGGCAGAGACGGGGATTCGAACCGGCAACCTTCTGCATACCAGCACAGATCCTTAGCCTTAGAGCCACCACTCCGCCCCAATGAGAAGGACCTGGGAGTCATAGTGGACTTGTTAATATCCAGGCAGTGTACAGAAGTGGGCAGCACAGTGGCGCAGTGGTAGCGCTGCTGCCTTGCAGTAAGGAGACCTGGATTCGCTTCCCGGGTCCTCCCTGTGTGGAGTTTAAATGTTCTCCCCGTGTCTGCGTGGGTTTCCTCCCACAGTCCAAAGACATGCAGGCATTGGCGATCCTAAATTGTCCCTAGTGTGTGCTTGGTATGTGGATGTGTGCCCTGTGGTGGGCTGGCGCCCTGCCCATGATTTGTTCCTGCCTTGCACCCTCTGCTGGCTGGGATTGGCTCCAGTGGACCCCCGTGACCCTGTGTTAGAATGTAGTGGGTTGGACAATGACTGACTGACTGACTGTACAGAAGTGAAAAAGAAGGCTTACAGAGTTTCAGGTTATATAGCGCCTTGATGTGTGGAGCACAAGTCACAGGACGTTCTGCTCAAGCTTTATAACACACTGGTGAGGCCTCATCTGGAGTCCTGGGTGCAGTTTTGGTCTTCAGGCTACAAAAAGGACACAGCAGCACTAGAAAAGATCCAGAGAAGAGCGACTGGGCTGAGTCCAGGGCTACAGGGGATGAGTTATGAGGAAAGATTAAAAGAGCTGAGCCTTTACAGTTTAAGCAAAAGGAGATTAAGAGGAGACCTGACTGAGGTGTTTAAAATTATGAAGGGAATTAGTCCAGTGGATCGAGACGGTGACTTTAAAATGAGTTCATCAAGAACACGGGGACACAGTTAGAAACTTGTTAAGGGTAATTAGTGCACAAACATTAGAAAGTTTTCCTTCACACAGAGAACTGTAGCCAGTAACTAGTGTGGTAGACAGTTGGACTTTAGGGACTTTCAAAACTCAAGCTGATGCTATTTTATGAGAATTAAGTGGACAGGACTGGCAAGCGTTGTTTTGCTGAATGGCCTGTTCTCGTCTAAATTTTTCTAATTTTCAAAAACAATATGCACTTGCATCTACAGATTTATAAATGGTTAATTAAAGTTTAAGGAGGTTATGCTCAAGTTATATAATGCTCTAGAGGGGCCTCACCTGGGGTACTGTGTGCAGTTTTGGACTCCACATTACAAAATAGAGAAATTCCAGAGAAGGACAACTAGGCTGATCCAGGGACTGAGAGGTAGGAGTTATGCGGACAGATTAAAGGAATTGAAACTTTCTATTTTAAGCAAACAGAAACTAAGTGGGTGGCACGGTGGCGCAGTGGTAGCACTGCTGCCTCGCAGTTAGGAGACCTGGGTTTGCTTCTCGGGTCCTCCCTGCATGGAGTTTGTATGTTCTCCCCATGTCTACGTGGGTTTCCTCCCACCGTCCAAAGACATGCAGGTTAGGTGCATTGGCGATCCTAAATTGTCCCTAGTGTGTGCTTGGGTGTGTGGGTGTGTGCGCCCTGCGGTGAGCTGGCACCCTTCCCGGGGTTTGTTTCCTGCCTTGTGCCCTGTGTTGGCAGGGATTGGCTCCAGCAGACTCCCGTGACCCTGAAATGGATGGATGGATGGAAACTAAGTGGAGATGTGATTTCAGTATTTAAAATTATGACAAGAATAAGTGGAGTAAATCCCAGTTGTTTCTTTAAAATAAATTCATCAACAAGAACACGGGGATACAGTTGGAAACTTACTTTAAGGGCAGGTTACACAAAAATGTTAGAAAGTTTTCCTTCACACAAAGAACCACAGACACATGGAGTAGATTACCAAGTAGTGTGGAGGAGAGCAGGACTTTAGACACCTTCAGATCTCAACTTGATGTTATTTTGGACAATTTAGATAGATAGATAGATAGATACTTTATTAATCCCAATGGGAAATTTAGGTGTATGTTCTAATCCACTCGAGAGCGTGGGAAGTCATTCACAATACCTGAACCACTTTCACGATTGACTAATGAACGTTACTTTATTTTGCATTTATTTTCATCACTTGATTGGATTATTCTTGATCTGTCTGTGAGATACGGTGTATTTGTTTTTTCTTCATTATTTACGTCACTGCACTTTCATTTGTTTGTTTTCATAGCTGTGAAGAAAAAAGGAAGCACTTTAAATATACTCATCCGATGTGCTCATTGAAATGTGGGATTATTGGAAGCAATTTGAAATGTGTTCATTGTTTACATTATTTATGTAATGAAGACATTGTACATAAATTCATTTTCATGCTGTATTTTTTTTTTTTTTTTACTGTTTTTTGTATTAACAACCAGTCCAGAATTCCAGCCTTAAAGATTTTTAAGGTTGTAACCCAGGGAATGTTTTCACATGTGCAGTCTGAAAGATGCAGTTTTGCTTTCTTAATTTAAGCAGGCTCAAGGATGTTATGTTATGATGATTTTCTATCATATACCTGCACCCATACATACAGTGGTGTGAAAAACTATTTGCCCCCTTCCTGATTTCTTATTCTTTTGCATGTTTGTCACACAAAATGTTTCTGATCATCAAACACATTTAACCATTAGTCAAATATAACACAAGTAAACACAAAATGCAGTTTATAAATGGTGGTTTTTATTATTTAGGGAGAAAAAAAAATCCAAACCTACATGGCCCTGTGTGAAAAAGTAATTGCCCCCTGAACCTAATAACTGGTTGGGCCACCCTTAGCAGCAATAACTGCAATCAAGCGTTTGCGATAACTTGCAATGAGTCTTTTACAGCGCTCTGGAGGAATTTTGGCCCACTCATCTTTGCAAAATTGTTGTAATTCAGCTTTATTTGAGGGTTTTCTAGCATGAACCGCCTTTTTAAGGTCATGCCATAGCATCTCAATTGGATTCAGGTCAGGACTTTGACTAGGCCACTCCAAAGTCTTCATTTTGTTTTTCTTCAGCCATTCAGAGGTGGATTTGCTGGTGTGTTTTGGGTCATTGTCCTGTTGCAGCACCCAAGATCGCTTCAGCTTGAGTTGACGAACAGATGGCCGGACATTCTCCTTCAGGATTTTTTGGTAGACAGTAGAATTCATGGTTCCATCTATCACAGCAAGCCTTCCAGGTCCTGAAGCAGCAAAACAACCCCAGACCATCACACTACCACCACCATATTTTACTGTTGGTATGATGTTCTTTTTCTGAAATGCTGTGTTCCTTTTACGCCAGATGTAACGGGACATTTGCCTTCCAAAAAGTTCAACTTTTGACTCATCAGTCCACAAGGTATTTTCCCAAAAGTCTTGGCAATCATTGAGATGTTTCTTAGCAAAATTAAGACGAGCCCTAATGTTCTTTTTGCTTAACAGTGGTTTGCGTCTTGGAAATCTGCCATGCAGGCCGTTTTTGCCCAGTCTCTTTCTTATGGTGGAGTCGTGAACACTGACCTTAATTGAGGCAAGTGAGGCCTGCAGTTCTTTAGACGTTGTCCTGGGGTCTTTTGTGACCTCTCGGATGAGTCGTCTCTGCGCTCTTGGGGTAATTTTGGTCAGCCGGCCACTCCTGGGAAGGTTCACCACTGTTCCATGTTTTTGCCATTTGTGGATAATGGCTCTCACTGTGGTTTGCTGGAGTCCCAAAGCTTTAGAAATGGCTTTATAACCTTTACCAGACTGATAGATCTCAATTACTTCTGTTCTCATTTGTTCCTGAATTTCTTTGGATCTTGGCATGATGTCTAGCTTTTGAGGTGCTTTTGGTCTACTTCTCTGTGTCAGGCAGCTCCTATTTAAGTGATTTCTTGATTGAAACAGGTGTGGCAGTAATCAGGCCTGGGGGTGGCTACAGAAATTGAACTCAGGTGTGATACACCACAGTTAGGTTATTTTTTAACAAGGGGGCAATTACTTTTTCACACAGGGCCATGTAGGTTTGGATTTTTTTTCTCCCTAAATAATAAAAACCATCATTTAAAAACTGCATTTTGTGTTTACTTGTGTTATATTTGACTAATGGTTAAATGTGTTTGATGATCAGAAACATTTTGTGTGACAAACATGCAAAAGAATAAGAAATCAGGAAGGGGGCAAATAGTTTTTCACACCACTGTATATGGAGACACTTGTGAGGTCCTCTGCTCCTTCTCGACCACCCAGGTCTGCTGTTGAACGGTGTCAGGTGGTGCCATCTCTGCGTGGTATCAGACCTCAATCCAGACTCTTTTAATGTGTAGCTCCTGGTTGGTAGAATGTGCTGCCCACCTATGGGCGGAGTGGTGGCTCTGAGGCTAGGGATCTGCACTGGCAATCGGAAGGTTGCCGGTTCGAATCTCGTAAATGCCAATAGAGACTCTGCTCTGTTGGGCCCTTGAGCAAGGCCCTTAACCTGCAATTGCTGAGCACTTTGAGTAGTGAGAAAAGCGCTATATAAATGCAAAGAATTATTATTATTCGAAACTCTCGCTCCCTCAACGTGTAAGCGTTTGAAGGCTCTCCTGTTTGGTGAGCTTCAGTCTGACTTGATAGCCATTAGGTTTTGTAAATCAGGGAATTGCAAAGAGCTTATATTTGGTTTTGAGTTTTTCAGTTGTGGAAATCAATTTTGTACCCTCGCCTTGTAACACTTGTTCCCAAACAGACCTCCAGACTAATGTTACACGATTATGTTCACCTTTTATGTAAGCCATTTTGGATAAACGTGTCTGCTAAGCAAAAAAACGTAAATGTAGTGTATATTTATAGACCATTTGGACAAGTATTCAAATTTTACAGATATCGAAAGTCAAAGTGCACCTGTAAATTACTTTGCAATGACGCTCCAAAGACACTACTGTATATATATATAAAATTATAATCCTGAATCACCTAACCTGCCAGTGCTTACAGTGTAGATAACAGATAAGGTAATAAGTTCATAATTGTGCTATACTGTATGCCTTTATTTGAAAATGCCATAGGATTACGGAATAGATGCTCATATGACAGCTGTTCATGTAAATGTGACAACTACATTATTATGATTCAGCCAGCTTATGTTTATTTCTTGTTTTTTATTTTAATATTTTTGTTGATTCTGTATTATTATGTTTGATCTGTCTGTTATTATGTAAATGTTGTTAGCATTGTTATCTTTTTATTATTTAGGTATTGTGTTCTGTTGTCTTTCATCGTTTGTGTTGTGTGGGTGGGGCCAGCATGATGTCACTGATAAAGCTCCGCCCTCAGTCTTTATCTCTCCAGCCACAGTTCCAGTTACAAGTCCTTTGACTGTGGATGAGAGCACATTTGTATTTGTATATTTGTTGCATTTATTGTGTTTTTTTTTAACTTTTCCTTCTCTTTTTGGGATTGCTGTCGTTTGGTTCATCGATTGGACTTGTTTGTCTTGGATAGCCTTTTTCAGCTAAATCCTCTTTGCTTATTTTTGCCTTTTATATTTGATTATTTCCTGAATTAATTCGGCATTTCCAAATGTTCCTTGTTGGACTTCTTTCTCTAGCCAGAAGTTTCATGATTTCCTCTGCCTTTGTGGGCATTTTTGTGCATTTTGGAACATTTTGAAGTACTTTTAAGTTCACCATTTTGGGCCTCAATTAAATTCAAATTAAGATATGTTTGGACCTCTTGGTTTCCTGCTCTGTTTCCTCACCTAACATGAGAAATTATAATACCCTGGAAATACCCCAAGTATGCAGGCCACTATTATAAAAAAAACATTCATACTATATGTGTAAGCATGCTAGATGGATACCATGAAAATCATTTTAAATATTTTCAAATTTTTTGACACATCAGTGCTGCATAATGCATATCCCATATCTTAAACCACCAAAAACTCATAAATATCTTACTTGACCAGTCTTTGTTTCATTTAGTTGACAATCAAATGAGTGATTCCTGTTTTCTCCTGACTACCTGCTCCTTCAATTACTTTACTCTTCTAGCAGTCCTACATGATTAACGTTGTCTTAAATGTATTGTGCTGAGTTGCGTCTTTCGTAGCGTTGTCCTGTTTACAAGCTCTTTGTGTGTCTACGTAAATATGGCTCCCCTGGAAACAAAGGGGGAAGGATAACACTGTGGAACCGTGGTCCCTCATGATAATTTGTCTTGTCAATCCCATCACCTGCATCCGGGTCATTCACTATTTAAACAGGAGGACAAAAAAAGATCCCGTTTTACTACACCGCCAATTCATTACAACGCCAGGAGAAAGCAGCGATCCAGATCATTTACAGTACACTTTTTTGTACTTGCCACTTTCAACACCTGAAAACTTTGCCTTCACGATGCAAAACTCCAGGGTTCTGGACTACACTGATATACAGAGGATAAGCACGGTGAGACTGTCTCTTGTTGTTTGGTGAGAGGAGCAAGCCATCATTTTCATCCATATATAATTGCCGTAGGACACTTTTTCCAGCTGAAGCAGGTTCACAAACATTCATTTTCCATTTAATCTTCTGGACTGTTATGTGTTTTCTGTGTGTCTCACTGATTTCATGTTCAGTGCGGGGTCAAGGGAGGGTTTGTGTGGTATATTAACTTTTTGCTATACCTTTTTATTATTACATTCTGCCGGTCACTTTTGGGGTTGAGTGTTATGTCGGGACAGGTTGGGGTGTGAAATGTATATTGTTTGGAGTTTGTTTCATTTCTTTTTTTTATTAATATATACTCACTTTATTATTTTACATATTGTTTGTCTTTTGGCTTATCTTTGATCATCGATTGGGGAAGTTTATTTTGAAGAAGTACGGCTTATCGGTTCTAACGTCCTCAGCTTGCCAGGCCATGGGTCTTGTTGGTGTAGCTGCCAGTTAGGGAGAGTGAGTCGGCCATTACATTATACTTTATAAATTTTGTAAATTAGGTTAACAAAAATAGAAGTCTAGAATGTATTATTCAGGAATGTCAATGGGATTAAAGAATGCCATTGTTTCTGTTCAGTGACTGCGACATTGCGCCAAAGAGTCCACAGACAGCTCAGAGTGAAGAGTTTATTTATTAATGTTCTTGTGAAGACAATGCACTGGTGAATGGCTTGTTTATTAATATTCTTGAGGAGACAATCCACCGCTTCATAAGACTACACCAGACTGACCGTTTCTTGAGAGATGCACTCCTCTGTTCTGTTAGTGTAATTTCCTAGTTGAGTGAAAAGTGTTGGAAGAGGATTTGATTGGAGTCCTCCCATTACACTAAAGGCCCTGTCATATTACATGATTTTTCCAGCAATTTTCAATCGCAGATGTAATATACACAGTGGCGTAGCTCGAGTTTGTGCCGCTCGGGCGGTGTGGTGCTTCAATTTGCTGCCCTCCAACATATTTGTTAACCTATTTAAATAGAAAATTAAAATGATGTAGAGAGAAAAATTAAGATCAATTTTCCATAGATTTATTCATATATAGAGAGACTGCAATAATTTCCATCCATCCATCCATCCATCCTCTTCCGACTATCTCAGGTTGGGTCACGGGGGTAGCAGCTTGAGCAGAGATGCCCAGACTTCCTTCTCCCCGGCCACTTCTTCTAGCTCTTCCGGGACAATCCCAAGGCGTTCCCAGGCCAGCCGGGAGACATAGTCCCTTCAGCGTGTCCTAGGTCTTCCCCGGGGCCTCCTCCCAGTTAGACGTGCCCAGAACACCTCACCAGGGAGGCATCCTGATCAGATGCCCGAGCCACCTCATCTGACTCCTCTCGATGCGGAGGAGCAGCGGCTCTACTCTGAGCCCCTCCCAGATGACTGAGCTTCTCACCCTATCTTTAAGGGAAAGCCCAGACACCCTGCGGAGGAAACTCATTTCAGTTTATTGTATTCGCGATCTCGTTCTTTTGGTCACTACCCATAGCTCATGACCATAGGTGAGGGTAGGAACATAGATCGACTGGTAAATTGAGAGCTTTGCCTTACGGCTCAGCTCCTTTTTCACCACGACAGACCGATGCAGAGCTCGCATCACTGCGGACGCCACACCCGCCTGTCGATCTCACGCTCCATTCTTCCCTCACTCGTGAACAAGACCCCGAGATACTTGAACTCCTCCACTTGGGGCAGGATCTCGCTACCAACCCTGAGAGGGCACTCCACCTTTTTCCGGCTGAGGACCATGGTCTCAGATTTGGAGGTGCTGATTCCCATCCCAGCCGCTTCACACTCGGCTGCGAACCGATCCAAAGAGAGCTGAAGATCATGGCCTGATGAAGCAAACAGGACAACATCATCTACAAAAAGCAGTGACCCAATCCTGAGCCCACCAAACCGGACCCCCTCAACGCCCTGGCTGCGCCTAGAAATTCTGTCCATAAAAGTTATGAACAGAATCGGTGACAAAGGGCAGCCTTGGCGGAGTCCAACTCTCACTGGAAATGGGTTTGACTTACTGCCGGCAATGCGGACCAAGCTCTGACACAGGGACCGAACAGCCCTTATCAGGGGGTCCGGTACTTCATACTCCCGGAGCACCCCCCACAGGATTCCCCGAGGGACACGGTCGAACGCCTTTTCCAAGTCCACAAAACACATGTAGACTGGTTGGGCGACCTCCCATGCACGCTCCAGGACTCTACTAAGGGTGTAGAGCTGGTCCACTGTTCCGCGACTGGGACGAAAACCACACTGTTCCTCCTGAATCCAAGGTTCGACTATCCGACGGACCCTCCTCTCCAGAACCCCCGAATAGACTTTTCCAGGGAGGCTGAGGAGTGTGATCCCTCTGTAGTTGGAACACACCCTCCAGTCCCCCTTCTTAAAGAGGGGGACCACCACCCCGGTCTGCCAATCCAGAGGCACTGTCCCTGATGTCCATGCGATGTTGCAGAGACGTGTCAACCAAGACAGCCCAACAACATCCAGAGCCTTGAGGAACTCTGGGCGTATCTCATCCACCCCCGGGGCCCTGCCACCAAGAACTTTTTTGACCACCTCTGTGACCTCAGTCCCAGAGATGGGGGAGCCCACCTCTGAGTCCCCAGGCTCTGCTTCCTCATTGGAAGGCATGTTAGTGGGATTGAGGAGGTCTTCGAAGTACTCCCCCCACCGACCCACAACGTCCCGAGTCGAGGTCAGCAGCGCACCATCCCCACCATATACAGTGTTGACACTGCACTGCTTCCCCCTCCTGAGATGCCAGACGGTGGAACAGAATCTCCTCGAAGCCGTCCGAAAGTCGTTCTCCATGGCCTCCCCAAACTTCTCCCATGCCTGAGTTTTTGCCTCAGCAACCACCGAAGCTGCATTCCGCTTGGCTTGCCGGTACCTATCAGCTGCCTCCAGGGTCCCACAGGACAAAAGGGACCTGTAGGACTCCTTCTTCAGTTTGACGGCATCCCTCACCGCCGGTGTCCACCAACGGGTTCGGGGATTGCCGCCACAACAGGCACCGACCACCTTATGGCCACAACTCCGGTCAGCCGCCTCAACAATAGAGGCACGGAACATGGCCCATTCGGACTCAATGTCCACCACCTCCCTCGGGAAGTGGTCGAAGTTCTGCCGGAGGTGGGAGTTGAAGCTACTTCTGACAGGGGGCTCTGCCAGATGTTCCCAGCAGACCCTCACAACACGTTTGGGCCTACCAGGCCTGACCGGCATCCTCCCCCACCATCGAAGCCAACTCACCACCAGGTGGTGATCAGTTGACAGCTCCGCCCCTCTCTTCACCCGAGTGTCCAAGACATGTGGCCGCAAGTCCGACGACACGACCACAAAGTCAATCATCGAACTGAGGCCTAGGGTGTCCTGGTGCCAAGTGCACATATGAACACCCCTATGCTTGAACATGGTGTTTGTTATGGACAATCCGTGACGAGCACAGAAGTCCAATAACAAAACACCACTCGGGTTCAGATCGGGGAGGCCATTCCTCCCAATCACGCCCTTCCAGGTCTCACTGTCATTGCCCACGTGAGCATTGAAGTCTCCCAGCAGTACGAGGGACTCCCCAGAAGGTGTGCCCTCTAGCATACGCACAAACAACAGTTAGGACCCGTCCCCCCACCCGAAGGCGGAGGGAGGCTACCCTCTCGTCTACCGGGGTAAACCCCAATGTACAGGCTCCAAGTCGGGGGGCAAAAAGTATACCCACACCCGCTCGGTGCCTCTCACCGGGGGCAACTCCAGAGTGGTACAGAGTCCAGCCCCTCTCAAGGAGATTGGTTCCAGAGTCCAAGCTGTGCGTCGAGGTGAGCCCGACTATATCTAGCCGGAACCTCTCAACCTCGCGTACTAGCTCAGGCTCCTTCCCCTTCAGAGAGGTGACATTCCACGTCCCAAGAGCCAGCTTCTGTAGCCGAGGATCGGACCGCCAAGGTCCCCGCCTTCGGCCACCCCCCAACTCACACTGCACCCGACCTCCTTGGCCCCTCCCATAGGTGGTGAGCCCATGGGAAGGGGGACCCACGTTGCCTCTTCGGGGTGTGCCCGGCCGAGCCCCATAGGTGCAAGCCCGGCCACATTGGCGCTCGCCATCGAGCCCAACCTCCAGGCCTGGCTCCAGAGGGGGGCCCCGGTGACCCGCGTCCGGGCAAGGGAAAACGCCGTCCAAAATTTTTGTTCATCATAGAAGGTCTTTTGACCTTGACCTTTTGAACTGCAATAATTTTTCACATATAATTATTTATAAGCATTAACTAGACAAGAATATAGTATAGACGCACTGATAAGCCGTGTTGTGATTATTAGTTTTATATAATTACGCTGCGAAAACCAGAAGCAGTGTAGTGTACAAGTGATAGGTGGGGACACAGAGCAAGAACACATTCAGATTGATAACGAAACGAAATTATAAATTAGTTGTTTATTTTCCTAGAAATTATTATCGGTGTAATGTTTATGTTTATTTTTGTCTCATAAATTTCAACTGCTGTGTCTAATGCCGTCATAGAAGGTCAGTCTGAAAATTATTTTTGAAGCATTTGTGGATAAAAATCAGAGAATTTTACTTTTTTCATTCATGGGTGATATTTTTCCAAACTCTGCTGCTTACACACGAATTGTACTGAGCCTTTCGGCCAATAATGCCGCACCCAAAAACGTGCCGTCCGGGGCGGACCACCCGCCCCTAGCTACGCCACTGAATTTACATAATCTTAACAAGTGGAGGTGGGGCACAGGTGTTTTAGACCTCATAAAAACATTCAAGTTCATGTTGTACGTGCCACAATAGAACAAAAAAAAAGACAAAAAAGGGCAGAGATTGCAGCTGAACTCACTGTTCTAGAAAGCATTCATACATCAGTGACACGGTCAGGTCACACGTAATTGGCTGTCAGAAAAAAAACGGTGAGCTCACCAAACTGTGGAAATGTGTCAGAAAGTCACCACACAGTAATGTAATTTGTCATCTGCAGTGATTTCTAGTCACGTAATGTGACATGCTTAGGCAATGAGATCAGCAACTGCAGTCCTCATGTTTACCTTCCATTTTAACTAGAAGTCATGTATTGCGACATCAGCTTAATTGATTCATTATGACCACTATCAGTCAGCTTTTAAAAGAAACTGTTGCTATCAGCCCACTCTAAATAGATGAACCTATGACTGATGAGGTAAAAAACTTTATCAGACATGATGTATATGGTTTGTGTGGATGTGAGGCACAAAACTTTTGTTGAAGGTACTCACTGTGGATGCAGCTTGTATAACGTCCCATCCACCCCGACAGTGATCTCCAAGTGCTCCAGTCCTCGGTTCTCACGCATCTTGTCAACAATAGCTGCCATTCCTGCTCCACAAAGCTGGGCCGCTCTTCGTGAGACCACACCGCACACCTCCTTCACAATGATACTGTCATCACAGGTGCTGTCCAGACCCAGCTGCTGGAGGATGCCTCGCACCTGAAGGAGGGCCAGACGGTCACTGAAATAGGAACAGAAACAAGTCTTTGAAGAACTGAGCTAAAAGTCAAGACAGAGTATAAATGCTGTAAAAAGTGGTGCAGTGGATAACACAGCTGCCTTGTGGATTCAGCATACTGGATTCACTTCTTGCGTTTGGACATTGTCCATAGGAAGTCTGAATGTTCTCCCACTGTCTCCATGGGTTCCTCTTACCCCAAGTACTCATGTTTTGCTCCCTTATTACCAAAGAGAAGGTTTATGGATGTGGCTAGAGAGGACATGCAGGTAATGGGGGTAACAGAACAAGATGCAGAGGACAGAAAGATATGGAAGAAGATGATCCGCTGTGGCAACCCCTAACGGGAGCAGCTGAAAGAAGAAGAAGAAGATTACCAAAAACCTGAAGGTTAACTGATGACTGTAAATTGGCCTGAGTGTGACTGTGTTAATGAGTGAGCCCTGTGATTGACTAGCACCCTGTGCAAGGCTGTCTCCTGCCTTCTGGCCTGTGCTATCAGGATTGGCTGTGGCCACCTGCCATCCTGACTTGAACTAATTTAACAATAAATCAACCCTACACAAAAACAAAAACCATGACAATGCAAAAAAAAAAAAGTCACGGTACCTTGTTGCATAATTGGGAGAACATGGTGTTGCTTAACAGCTCCGGTGCCCTGTGTTTGATTGAGGGCCCTGTCAGTGTGAAGTCAGCATGTTCTCCCTGCATCTGTATGGCTTTCCCCAGGCTATTCCAGTTTTTTCTCCCATGTTTCAAAGACATTAAAGCTAAACTGACCCTGTGTGAATGTGTGAACCTTGCAGTGCACTAAGTGTTGGTTTCTGCCATGTTCCCTAATGCTGTTGGCGTAGACTCTGGTTCCTTATGACCCTGTGATGGAATAAGTGGGTTCAGAAAATGAATCACCAGAATTGTTTATCCACATGCACAAATGACATCATTCAAAAGAAGACGATTGTTGTGCTCCATCTCCTCGAAAGCAGGAATCATGATGTATGACGAGGCGAAGGACATTATCTTGAAAACAATGCATCAACAGTAGCAGGTAAACATTTTGTGAAAAGCCAAGTAAAATCTTTACTTGTGAACAGCGTATTTTTAGTTATTTTTCTCTTTTCAGTTGTGCTTCACTTTTTGCAATCAGTGCGAGATCATTGGACTGCAAGAGCTCCACCACCAACCTTGTCTTGATAATGTGAAATTTCAGGGGGCACCAAATGGCCATATTGTCTTGGCTTGCCAAGTTGTCTTGTTAAATGGCCAAGTTGTCCAGTTTCTGTAATTCTCCTCTGTTCCATTGTTAGTGCAGCCTTCAATGGAGAAGTCATCTGCAAACTTCTATAGGTTACATCGATTGAAGGTGTATTTAGGCTTGGTTGTATAGATGATAAAGAGAAAGGGAGGTAAGAGTCCTTGCTGACATTTATATATAACACAAAGTCCTGGAGCCTCATAGACATGTCATCTATCTACCTGCATCACCTTGAGCGTATCTCCTAACAATGATATTGCATAGCTTTAAATGCACTTGAGAAATCAGAAAATATTAAATTACCCCAACATGCACATCATTCAGAGTATCAGAAGACATATCTGAGCAAACTCTACACAGACAGCAACCAGGCGAGGATCCTGAACTAGGACTCTGGTGCTGTGAGGCAGCTGCACTTACCACTGACTGTGATGCAGAGCTTAGCTAATTCCGTCACAGGCAACTCCAGGACCCAGTGGTGGATCTTCGAAGCAAAGGGGAAATTCTCAACATGCTGGTCAGTTTCTGAAACCTCTGACATTGTCTCTTTGAACCAGTTGTCTCCTTTTGGACCTGCTTCTTCCATTGCCCGCCCTTCACCTCTATCTCCAACACAACTCAGGAGGTCTCTCTCTCACTCTCTGAGATGCAGGTTATTCCCATTGCATTGCCTCCACAGAGCTGCTTTAGTAACAGCTCTCTTGCTTGCTGCTAGGTGGTATTAATGAAGCAGGATTAACTTGTCTGGGGGCCAACAGGCAGCCCATTCGAGTGTCCTACTGTGTTGCTGGCTAGCAGTGTAACTATACCAATAGGAATGTGAGTGAGCTGGCCCTCCATCTGACTTGGAGTTAACCGTCTGATATGATTAGCCTACAGTTTATACACACACCCCATGTACATATTGTTCTGCCTCAAATAAGAATGAATTCCAGTGGCCTGATCTCATTTTGTTAATCTTCTTTTACGATTTATATTTCTTATTCATTTTTTTCTTTAATCCTTTAATCTCATTTTTTTACACTTGGAATACGGCCAGAACTATGCTGGCAGTGTGATGTCACTAATGCCACTTTCATAGCCTCACATGTGATATACAGGCACCCATCACTCCTGCGAGGAATGCAGGATGTACCACTGATCTTTATCTTTAAGGTGCAATAAAGTCAAGCAAAAGTGACTTTTTATGTATAGTATTTCTAGCCATAACCATAACCAATTCAAAAAGTAAAACTTACTGTTCTGGTCTTGTATCGTGCATATATTCAGTGTTGTTACAATGGATCTTTGGTATCTAAGGGTAACATAGTTACTGCATATGAAATGTTTCTGGTATGCTGTCCATATTATGCTGTGCAAGAAAGGACAAAGCCGGTTATACTTCCTTAGAAGGCTGGCTTCCTTCAACATCTGCAATAAGATGCTGCAGATGTTCTATCAAACAGTTGTGGCGAGCGCCCTCTTCTACGCAGTGGTGTGCTGGGGAGGCAGCATTAAGAGGAAAGACGCCTCACGCCTGGACAAACTGGTGAGGAAGGCAGGCTCTATTGTTGGCATGGAGCTGGACAGTTTAACATCTGTGGCAGAGTGAAGGGCGCTCAGCAGGCTCCTATCAATTATGGAGAATCCACTGCATCCACTAAACAGGATTATCTCCAGACAGAGGAGCAGCTTCAGCGACAGACTACTGTCACTGTCCTGCTCCACTGACAGACTAAGGAGATCGTTCCTCCCCCAAACTATGCGACTCTTCAATTCCACCCGGGGGGGTAAACGCTAACATTTAACATTATACAAAGTTACTGTCTGTTTTTACCTGCATTTTTATTACTGTTTAATTTTGTTTTTTGTATCAGTATGCTGCTGCTGAAGAATGTGAATTTCCCATTGGGATTAATAAAGTATCTATCTATCTATCTATCTATCTATCTATCTATCTATCTATCTATCTATCTATCTATCTATCTATCTATCTATCTATCTATCTATCTATCTATCTATCTATTTATCTATAGTAGAAGTAGCATGAAGGGTTAAATAAGCCAGGGTGAATGTTCTAGATCAGGGGTAGGCAACGTCGGTCCTGGAGTGCCACAGTATGTGCAGGTTTTTGTTCCAACCCAGTTCCTTAACGAGAACTCAATTATTGCTGATGAAGCACATATTGCTTAAGTGACATTTTAATGCTTCATTTTAGTGGTCTCGCTTGTTAAGGTTCTCCAACCTTAATTGCTTATTTCAATCTTAAACTGCTGCATTCAGTGTTTTAATTGCTCCTTATTAGCAATAAGATGTAAAACAGGGGTAGGCAATGTCGGTCCTGGTGAGCCGCAGTGGCTACAGGTTTTCATTCAACCCAATTGCTTAATTAGAAACCAATCATTGCCAATCTCAGACCTTATTTAATTTTATGGCTTGTTAGTCTGTGCAATGTAAGGCTTTTAT